>NW_027276271.1:40000-42125 GCF_030028105.1 Mobula birostris
TCTTTCTCTCTCAGGATTCGTATATGACAATGCCGAGAAACGTACCGACAATTTGCTGCACCGCCCGCCGGACCGCTCACAAGGCTCTCCTCGTCCCGAGGACACTAGCCTTCTCGCGGAACCGGAGGCTGCACGCGGACCGCTCTGGCGACCGGACGTCTCCGGCCTCTGCTGGAGCGGGGAGGGAACGCGCGGGTGCCGCCCGACCTTCTGGAAATCGCACATCGGCCGGCCGTCAGTCGGTAGCACCGCGCGCGCAGAGCCTCTCCTTCCTCTCGTTGGTGACCGAGGATCAACGCTTCGGTTGAGTCAGGCTGAACCGGGCATCTCCCTGCCACTCTGGCCTATGGAACTCTCCCGACTCTTTCGCCTTGCCCCTACGGCGCGAAAGAGTGCTGCTGCGGCCGGCGCGCCCGTCCCTTGCTCTCTCGGGCCATGTCTGTCGTCGCAGTGCCGCGCCATCCCCTATCGAGCCGCGTCGCTGGGTGAGGTCCGCACCCGCACCCTTCCGCCGAGCTGGCTCTCAGGACGGTCGACGGTCGCCGCTCGCCTCCGTCGGCCCAGGGCCTAACGCCGCGCCGGTGAACGCCTCGCCATCCCACCCCGTCGATCGCGCCGGTGAGGTCCGCACCTTCACCGCCTAGGTATATGCGCGTGGGTGTAGCTGCCTTCTCGGGATGGTCGACGGTCGTTCGACCGGCCCCCGTCATCTATGCGCACAGCAGTCCCGTCCGCCGGCGGGAGACTCCGTCAATCGATCGTGGTGCAAACGTGCGAATGCCCAACGTCAATTCCGCCCAAAGCATGAAGCCCTCGGTCGGCAATCGGGCCGCCCCGCGGCAGACCCACCTGCCCACCTCCGGAGATGGTAACGAGCCGAGCACGGAAGTTCGGCGCACGTGTCGAGACCGTCGCTTCCACTCGGCCTCTCCCAAAGGTAGGACCGACCAAGCCGGATCGATCGGGGAACAGAGGTCTAACGCAGACGACACTCGCGAGGGCACCAGCGGCAGGCTTGTCCCTTCTCCGTCTTGGTACACACAATGCCTCTTTGCTTTTCGGATCGATATAAAGCTTTTGCCACCGTCGGTCTGCCGGCCGCCGCCCGCGGTCCGCGCTCAGACTCTGTCTGTCCGCAGCCCCCGCTGCGTTCTTGGACTTTGTCATTTTTTTCGGAAATAGCGAAAAAAAGCTTTTATCATTGTAAGTCGGAGCTCGCCCGGCCTCCCGCTTACTGAGTCACAATTGAGTAAGGCTCACTTAGAACTCTGCACTGTGTCAACCGTACCACTAGTCACCCTGCTAAGTGTGTCTGGAAAACGTGTTCCCGTAAATCTCCGGGAACCCCGCCAATCCCCCCGTACAGAAATTGCATGTGTCAAGTCGGCGGGATGCCTCCCGGAAGTCCTACCGGGAAGGTCGCACTCTGGCCCCGCCAGGCGGGGCAAATCCGACCCCCATAGTGACTTCCGGGCCTAACTCGTTAACCAGAGCCGCGACAGACCGTGCAACAATGACATGTGTCAAACCGGCGGCACGACGCCCGGAGCTCATGCCGGTCGCGGGGCACCTCGGGCCCGCCCGACGGGGCAGATCCGACCTTCACAGGCTTCCGACGGCAATTGGTTAACCGGCGTGGCGCCGAGGGCACGCGGCTGGCTCGGCGGGCGGCCCTCCGGTAGTGCCGCCGTCGATCGGCCGCCTCGGTCGGCAGGAGGGCCCCGAAGTCGCCTTCATTCTGACTTCCGAGTCGGGACTTAGATTACTTTCGACTCTTCAGCCAAGGTCTCGGATCGACGGCGGGACCTGCGGTTGTCCCTCCGAAAATGCCGCCGCTCGGCCGGCACGGCCCGCCGAATACGTCCCCTTACTGGCTCCCGCCTCGGGACTTTGTCAGAAATTCATTCGGGCAAGGTTTCCATTCGGCGGCCGGAGCACCGGTAGTCATACGGAAAATGCCGCCCCTCGGCCGGCATGGGCCTGCGAATAGGTCCCGCTGACAGACTTCCGCGATTGGGTATTTGTCCGAAAATCCATACCGGCAATCTTCGGAATCGTGCGGAAAAGCTGCCGCGTGGCCCGGGTTAACCAATTGGGGAGGCCGGTGCCATCTACCGAATACTTC
>NW_027276272.1:0-42119 GCF_030028105.1 Mobula birostris
TGATCAAATGACAGTCTCCCTCTCCATAGCAGAGCAATCTCACCTAGTGATGAAATGGCAGTCTCCCTCTCCATAGCAGAGCAATCTCACCAGTGATCAAATGACTGTCTCCCTCTCCTCATCTAGCAGAGCAATCTCACCAGTGATCAAATGACAGTCGTTCCCTCTCCATAGCTGAGCAATCTCACCAGTGATCAAATGACAGTCTCCCTCTACATAGCAGAGTAATCTCACCAGTGACTCAAATGACAGCCTTTCCCCGCTCGTAGCTCAGAGCAATCTTACCAGTGAATCAAATCACAGTCTTCCTCTCCATAGCAGAGCAATCTCACCAGTCATCAAATAACACTCATTTCCCTCTCAAGAGCAGAGCAATCTCAGCAGTGATCAAATGACAGTCTCCCTCTCCATAGCAGAGCAATCTCACCAGCGATCAGATGACAGTCTTTCCATCTCCATAGCAGAGCAATCTTCACCAGTGATCAAATGACAGTCTTTCCCTCTCCATAGCAGAGTAATCTCACCAGTGATCAAATGACAGTCTCCCGCTTGCGTGGCAGAGCAATCTCACCAGTGATCAAATGACAGTCTCCCTCTCCACCACAGAATCTTCTCAACAGTGACCAAATGACAGTCTTTCTCCATCTCCATAGCAGAGGAATCTCACCAGTGATCAAATTACCGTCTCCCTCTCCATAGCAGAGCAATCTCACCAGTGATCAAATGACAGTCTCCCTCTCTATAGCAGAGCCATCTCACCAGTGATCAAATGACAATCGTTCCCTCTCCATAGCAGATTAATCTCACCAGTGATCATATGACAGTCTTTCCCTCTCCATAGCAGAGCAATCTCACCAGTGATCAAATGACAGTCTTCCTCTCCATCGCAGAGCAATTTCACCAGTGATCAATTGACAGTCGGTCACTCTCAATAGCAGAGCAATCTCACCAGTGATCAAATGACAGTCTTTCCCTCTCCATTGCAGATCAATCTCACCAGTGATCAAATGACAGTCTTTCTCTCCATAGCAGAGCAATCTCACCAAGTGGTCAAATTACAGCATTTCCCTCTCCATAGCAGAGCAATCTCACCAGTGATCAAATGACAGTCTTTCCCTCTCCATAGCAGAGCGATCTCACCAGTGATCAAATGACGTCTTTCCCTCTCCATAGCTGAGTAATCTCACCAGTGATCAAATGACACTCTTTCCCACTCCATAGCAGAGCAATCTCACCAGTGAACAAATGACAGTCTCCCTCTCCATAGCAGAGCAATCTCACCAGTGATCAAATGACAGTCATTCCCTCTCCAACGGAGAGCAATCTCTCCAGTGATCAAATGACAGTCTCACCACTCCATAGCAGAGCAATTTCACCAGTGATCAAATGACAGTCTCCCTCTCCATAGCAGAGCAATCTCACCAGTGATCAAATGAAAGTCTCCCTCTCCATAGCAGAGCAATCTCACCAGTGATCAAATGACAGTCTTTCCCTCTCCATAACAGAGCAATCCTACCAGTGATCAAATGACAGTCTCCCTCTCCATAGCAGAGCAATCTCACCAGTGATCAAATGACAGGCTTTCCCTCTCCTTAGCAGAGCAATCTCACCAGGGATGAAATGACCAGTCTCCCTCTCCATAGCAGAGCAATCTCACCAGTCATCAAATGACAGTCTCCCTCTCCATAGCAGAGCAATCTCAACAGTGACCAAATGACAGTCTTTCCCTCTCCACAGCAGAGCAATCTCACCAGTGATCAAATGACAGTCTCCCTATCCATAGCAGAGCAATCTCACCAGTGATCAAATGACAGTCTCCCTCTCCATAGCAGAGCAATCTCACCAGTGATGAAATGGCAGCTCACCTCTCCATAGCAGAGCAATCTCACCAGTGATCAAATGACTGTCTCCCTCTCCATAGCAGAGCAATCTCACCACGTGATCAAATGACAGTCGTTCCCTCTCCATAGCAGAGCAATCTCACCAGTGATCAAATGACAGTCTCCCTCTACATAGCAGAGTAATCTCACCAGTGATCAAATGACAGCCTTTCCCGCATCGATAGCAGAGCAATCTTACCAGTGATCAAATCACAGGTCTTCCTCTCCATAGCAGAGCAATCTCACCAGTCATCAAATAACACTCTTTCCCTCTCAAGAGCAGAGCAATCTCACCAGTGATCGAATGACAGTCTCCCTCTCCATAGCAGAGCAATCTCACCAGTGATCAAATGACAGGCCTTTCCTCTCCTTAGCAGAGCAATCTCACCAGGGATGAAATGGACAGTCGTCCCTCTCCATAGCAGAGCAATCTCAACAGTGACCAAATGACAGTCTTTCCCTCTCCACAGCAGAGCAATCTCACCAGTGATCAAATGACAGTCTCCCTATCCATAGCAGAGCAATCTCACCAGTGATCAAATGACAGTCTCCCTCTCCATAGCAGAGCAATCTCACCAGTGATGAAATGGCAGTCTCCCTCTCCATAGCAGAGCAATCTCACCAGTGATCAAATGACTGTCTCCCTCTCCATAGCAGAGCAATCTCACCAGTGATCAAATGACAGTCGATTCCCTCTCCATAGCAGAGCAATCTCACCAGTGATCAAATGACAGTCTCCCTCTACATAGCAGAGTAATCTCACCAGTGATCAAATGACAGCCTTTCCCGCTCGATAGCAGAGCAATCTTACCAGTGATCAAATCACAGTCTTCCTCTCCATAGCAGAGCAATCTCACCAGTCATCAAATAACACTCTTTCCCTCTCAAGAGCAGAGCAATCTCAGCAGTGATCAAATGACAGTCTCCCTCTCCATAGCAGAGCAATCTCACCAGCGATCAGATGACAGTCTTTCCATCTCCATAGCAGAGCAATCTCACCAGTGATCAATATGACAGTCTTTCCCTCTCCATAGCAGAGTAATCTCACCAGTGATCAAATGACAGTCTCCCGCTGCGTGGCAGAGCAATCTCACCAGTGATCAAATGACAGTCTCCCTCTCCCTGCAGAATCTTCTCAACAGTGACCAAATGACAGTCTTTCCCTCTCCATAGCAGAGGAATCTCACCAGTGATCAAATTACCGTCTCCCTCTTCATAGCAGAGCAATCTCACCAGTGATCAAATGACAGTCTCCCTCTCTATAGCAGAGCATCTCACCAGTGATCAAATGACAATCGTTCCCTCTCCATAGCAGATTAATCTCACCAGTGATCATATGACAGTCTTTCCCTCTCCATAGCAGAGCAATCTCACCAGTGATCAAATGACAGTCTTCCTCTCCATCGCAGAGCAATGTTCACCAGTGATCAATTGACAGTCGGTCACTCTCAATAGCAGAGCAATCTCACCAGTGATCAAATGACAGTCTTTCCCTCTCCATAGCAGATCAATCTCACCAGTGATCAAAGGACAGTGTCCCGCTCCATAGCAGAGCAATCTCACCAGTGATGAAATGGCAGTCTCCCTCTCCATAGCAGAGCAATCTCACCAGTGATCAAATGACAGTCTCCCTCTCCATAGCAGAGCAATCTCACAAGTGATCAAATGACAGCCTTTCCCTCTCCATAGCAGAGCAATCTTACCAGTGATCAAATCACAGTCTTCCTCTCCATAGCAGAGCAAGCTCACCAGGGATCAAATGACAGTCGTTCCCTGTCCATAGCAGAGCAATCTCACCAGTCATCAAATAACAGTCTTTCCCTCTCCAGAGCAGAGCAATCTCACCAGTGACTAAATGACAGTCTATCCCTCTCCATAGCAGAGCAATCTCACCAGTGATCAAATGACAGTCTCCCTCTCCATAGCAGAGCAATCTCACCAGTGATCAAATGACAGTCTCCCTCTCCATAGCAGAGCAATCTCACCAGTGATCAAATGACCGTCTTTCCCTCTCCATAACAGAGCAATCTCACCAGTGATCAAATGACAGTCTCCCTCTCCATAGCAGAGCAATCTCACCAGTGATCAAATGACAGTCTCCCTCTCCATAGCAGAGCAATCTCACCAGTGATCAAATGACAGTCTCCCTCTCCATAGCAGAACAGTCTCAACAGTGACCAAATGACAGTCTTTCCCTCTCCATAGCAGAACAGCCTCAACAGTGACCAAATGACAGTCTTTCCCTCTCCATAGCAGAGCAATCTCACCAGTGATCAAATTACCGTCTCCCTCTGCATAGCAGAGCAATCTCACCAGTGATCAAATGACAGTCTTTCCCTCTCCATAGCAGATCAATCTCACCAGTCATCAAAGAACAGTCTCCCGCTCCATAGCAGAGCAATCTCACCAGTGATCGAATGACAGTCTCCTTCTCCATAGCAGAGCAATCTCACCAGTGATCAAATGACAGGCTTTCCCTCTCCTTAGCAGAGCAATCTCACCAGGGATGAAATGACAGTCTCCCTCTCCATAGCAGAGCAATCTCACCAGTCATCAAATGACAGTCTCCCTCTCCATAGCAGAGCAATCTCAACAGTGACCAAATGACAGTCTTTCCCTCTCCACAGCAGAGCAATCTCACCAGTGATCAAATGACAGTCTCCCTATCCATAGCAGAGCAATCTCACCAGTGATCAAATGACAGTCTCCCTCTCCATAGCAGAGCAATCTCACCAGTGATGAAATGGCAGTCTCCCTCTCCATAGCAGAGCAATCTCACCAGTGATCAAATGACTGTCTCCCTCTCCATAGCAGAGCAATCTCACCAGTGATCAAATGACAGTCGTTCCCTCTCCATAGCAGAGCAATCTCACCAGTGATCAAATGACAGTCTCCCTCTACATAGCAGAGTAATCTCACCAGTGATCAAATGACAGCCTTTCCCGCTCGATAGCAGAGCAATCTTACCAGTGATCAAATCACAGTCTTCCTCTCCATAGCAGAGCAATCTCAACAGTCATCAAATAACACTCTTTCCCTCTCAAGAGCAGAGCAATCTCAGCAGTGATCAAATGACAGTCTCCCTCTCCATAGCAGAGCAATCTCACCAGCGATCAGATGACAGTCTTTCCATCTCCATAGCAGAGCCATCTCACCAGTGATCAAATGACAGTCTTTCCCTCTCCATAGCAGAGTAATCTCACCAGTGATCAAATGACAGTCTCCCGCTGCGTGGCAGAGCAATCTCACCAGTGATCAAATGACAGTCTCCCTCTCCACAGCAGAATCTTCTCAACAGTGACCAAATGACAGTCTTTCCCTCTCCATAGCAGAGGAATCTCACCAGTGATCAAATTACCGTCTCCCTCTCCATAGCAGAGCAATCTCACCAGTGATCAAATGACAGTCTCCCTCTCTATAGCAGAGCCATCTCACCAGTGATCAAATGACAATCGTTCCCTCTCCATAGCAGATTAATCTCACCAGTGATCATATGACAGTCTTTCCCTCTCCATAGCAGAGCAATCTCACCAGTGATCAAATGACAGTCTTCCTCTCCATCGCAGAGCAATTTCACCAGTGATCAATTGACAGTCGGTCACTCTCAATAGCAGAGCAATCACACCAGTGATCAAATGACAGTCTTTCCCTCTCCATTGCAGATCAATCTCACCAGTGATCAAATGACAGTCTTTCTCTCCATAGCAGAGCAATCTCACCAGTGATCAAATGACAGCATTTCCCTCTCCATAGCAGAGCAATCTCACCAGTGATGAAATGACAGTCTCCCTCTACATAGCAGAGTAATCTCACAAGTGATCAAATGACAGCCTTTCCCTCTCCATAGCAGAGCAAACTTACCAGTGATCAAATCACAGTCTTCCTCTCCATAGCAGAGCAAGCTCACCAGGGATCAAATGACAGTCGTTCCCTGTCCATAGCAGAGCAATCTCACCAGTCATCAAATAACAGTCTTTCCCTCTCCAGAGCAGAGCAATCTCACCAGTGACTAAATGACAGTCTATCCCTCTCCATAGCAGAGCAATCTCACCAGTGATCAAATGACAGTCTCCCTCTCCATAGCAGAGCAATCTCACCAGTGATCAAATGACAGTCTCCCTCTCCATAGCAGAGCAATCTCACCAGTGATCAAATGACCGTCTTTCCCTCTCCATAACAGAGCAATCTCACCAGTGATCAAATGACAGTCTCCCTCTCCATAGCAGAGCAATCTCACCAGTGATCAAATGACAGTCTCCCTCTCCATAGCAGAGCAATCTTACCAGTGATCAAATGACAGGCTTTCCCTCTCCATAGCAGACCAATCTCACCAGTGATGAAATGACAGTCTCCCTCTCCATAGCAGAGCAATCTCACCAGTGATCAAATGACAGTCTCCCTCTCCATAGCAGAGCAATCTCACCAGTGATCAAATGATATTCTTTCCCTCTCCAAAGCAGAGCAATCTCACCAGTGATCAAATGACAGTCTCCCGCTCCATAGCAGAGCAATCTCACCAGTGATCAAATGACAGTCTCCCTCCCCATAGCAGAGCAATCTCACCAGTGATCAAATGACAGTCTCCCGCTCCGTGGCAGAGCAATCTCACCAGTGATCAAATGACAGTCTCCCTCTCCATAGCAGAACAGTCTCAACAGTGACCAAATGACAGTCTTTCCCTCTCCATAGCAGAGCAATCTCACCAGTGATCAAATTACCGTCTCCCTCTGCATAGCAGAGCAATCTCACCAGTGATCAAATGACAGTCTCTTCCTCTCCATAGCAGATCAATCTCACCAGTGATCAAAGAACAGTCTCCCGCTCCATAGCAGAGCAATCTCACCAGTGATCGAATGACAGTCTCCCTCTCCATAGCAGAGCAATCTCACCAGTGATCAAATGACAGTCTCCCTCTCCATAGCAGAGCAATCTCAACAGTGACCAAATGACAGTCTTTCCCTCTCCACAGCAGAGCAATCTCACCAGTGATCAAATGACAGCCTCCCTATCCATAGCAGAGCAATCTCACCAGCGATCAGATGACAGTCTTTCCCTCTCCATAGCAGAGCGATCTCACCAGTGATCAAATGACAGTCTTTCCCTCTCCATAGCTGAGTAATCTCACCAGTGATCAAATGACAGTCTTTCCCTCTCCATAGCAGAGCAATCTCACCAGTGATAAAATGACAGTCTCCCTCTCCATAGCAGAGCAATCTCACCAGTGATCAAATGACAGTCATTCCCTCTCCAACGGAGAGCAATCTCACCAGTGATCAAATGACAGTCTCCCGCTCCATAGCAGAGCAATCTCACCAGTGATCAAATGACAGTCTCCCTCTCCATAGCAGAGCAATCTCACCAGTGATCAAATGACAGTCTCCCTCTCCATAGCAGAGCAATCTCACCAGTGATCAAATGACAGTCTCCCTCTCCATAGGAGAGCAATCTCACCAGTGACTAAATGACAGTCTTTCCCTCTCCATAGCAGAGCAATCTCACCAGTGATCAAATGACAGTCTCCCTCTCCATAGCAGAGCAATCTCACCAGTGATCAAATGACAGTCTCCCTGTCCATAGCAGAGCAATCTCACCTGTGATCAAATGACCGTCTTTCCCTCTCCATAACAGAGCAATCTCACCAGTGATCAAATGACAGTCTCCCTCTCCATAGCAGAGCAATCTCACCAGTGATCAAATGACAGTCTCCCTCTCCATAGCAGAGCAATCTCACCAGTGATCAAATGACAGGCTTTCCCTCTCCATAGCAGAGCAATCTCACCAGTGATGAAATGACAGTCTCCCTCTCCATAGCAGAGCAATCTCACCAGTGATCAAATGACAGTCTCCCTCTCCATAGCAGAGCAATCTCACCAGTGATCAAATGATATTCTTTCCCTGTCCAAAGCAGAGCAATCTCACCAGTGATCAAATGACAGTCTCCCGCTCCATAGCAGAGCAATCTCACCAGTGATCAAATGACAGTCTCCCTCTCCATAGCAGAGCAATCTCACCAGTGATCAAATGACAGTCTCCCGCTCCGTGGCAGAGCAATCTCACCAGTGATCAAATGACAGTCTCCCTCTCCATAGTAGAACAGTCTCAACAGTGACCAAATGACAGTCTTTCCCCTCTCCATAGCAGAGCAATCTCACCAGTGATCAAATGACAGTCATTCCCTCTCCAACGGAGAGCAATCTCACCAGTGATCAAATGACAGTCTCCCACTCCATAGCAGAGCAATTTCACCAGTGATCAAATGACAGTCTCCCTCTCCATAGCAGAGCAATCTCACCAGTGATCAAATGAAAGTCTCCCTCTCCATAGCAGAGCAATCTCACCAGTGATCAAATGACAGTCTTTCCCTCTCCATAACAGAGCAATCCTACCAGTGATCAAATGACAGTCTCCCTCTCCATAGCAGAGCAATCTCACCAGTGATCAAATGACAGGCTTTCCCTCTCCTTAGCAGAGCAATCTCACCAGGGATGAAATGACAGTCTCCCTCTCCATAGCAGAGCAATCTCACCAGTCATCAAATGACAGTCTCCCTCTCCATAGCAGAGCAATCTCAACAGTGACCAAATGACAGTCTTTCCCTCTCCACAGCAGAGCAATCTCACCAGTGATCAAATGACAGTCTCCCTATCCATAGCAGAGCAATCTCACCAGTGATCAAATGACAGTCTCCCTCTCCATAGCAGAGCAATCTCACCAGTGATGAAATGGCAGTCTCCCTCTCCATAGCAGAGCAATCTCACCAGTGATCAAATGACTGTCTCCCTCTCCATAGCAGAGCAATCTCACCAGTGATCAAATGACAGTCGTTCCCTCTCCATAGCAGAGCAATCTCACCAGTGATCAAATGACAGTCTCCCTCTACATAGCAGAGTAATCTCACCAGTGATCAAATGACAGCCTTTCCCGCTCGATAGCAGAGCAATCTTACCAGTGATCAAATCACAGTCTTCCTCTCCATAGCAGAGCAATCTCACCAGTCATCAAATAACACTCTTTCCCTCTCAAGAGCAGAGCAATCTCACCAGTGATCGAATGACAGTCTCCCTCTCCATAGCAGAGCAATCTCACCAGTGATCAAATGACAGGCTTTCCCTCTCCTTAGCAGAGCAATCTCACCAGGGATGAAATGACAGTCTCCCTCTCCATAGCAGAGCAATCTCAACAGTGACCAAATGACAGTCTTTCCCTCTCCACAGCAGAGCAATCTCACCAGTGATCAAATGACAGTCTCCCTATCCATAGCAGAGCAATCTCACCAGTGATCAAATGACAGTCTCCCTCTCCATAGCAGAGCAATCTCACCAGTGATGAAATGGCAGTCTCCCTCTCCATAGCAGAGCAATCTCACCAGTGATCAAATGACTGTCTCCCTCTCCATAGCAGAGCAATCTCACCAGTGATCAAATGACAGTCGTTCCCTCTCCATAGCAGAGCAATCTCACCAGTGATCAAATGACAGTCTCCCTCTACATAGCAGAGTAATCTCACCAGTGATCAAATGACAGCCTTTCCCGCTCGATAGCAGAGCAATCTTACCAGTGATCAAATCACAGTCTTCCTCTCCATAGCAGAGCAATCTCACCAGTCATCAAATAACACTCTTTCCCTCTCAAGAGCAGAGCAATCTCAGCAGTGATCAAATGACAGTCTCCCTCTCCATAGCAGAGCAATCTCACCAGCGATCAGATGACAGTCTTTCCATCTCCATAGCAGAGCAATCTCACCAGTGATCAAATGACAGTCTTTCCCTCTCCATAGCAGAGTAATCTCACCAGTGATCAAATGACAGTCTCCCGCTGCGTGGCAGAGCAATCTCACCAGTGATCAAATGACAGTCTCCCTCTCCACAGCAGAATCTTCTCAACAGTGACCAAATGACAGTCTTTCCCTCTCCATAGCAGAGGAATCTCACCAGTGATCAAATTACCGTCTCCCTCTCCATAGCAGAGCAATCTCACCAGTGATCAAATGACAGTCTCCCTCTCTATAGCAGAGCCATCTCACCAGTGATCAAATGACAATCGTTCCCTCTCCATAGCAGATTAATCTCACCAGTGATCATATGACAGTCTTTCCCTCTCCATAGCAGAGCAATCTCACCAGTGATCAAATGACAGTCTTCCTCTCCATCGCAGAGCAATTTCACCAGTGATCAATTGACAGTCGGTCACTCTCAATAGCAGAGCAATCTCACCAGTGATCAAATGACAGTCTTTCCCTCTCCATAGCAGATCAATCTCACCAGTGATCAAAGGACAGTGTCCCGCTCCATAGCAGAGCAATCTCACCAGTGATGAAATGGCAGTCTCCCTCTCCATAGCAGAGCAATCTCACCAGTGATCAAATGACAGTCTCCCTCTCCATAGCAGAGCAATCTCACAAGTGATCAAATGACAGCCTTTCCCTCTCCATAGCAGAGCAATCTTACCAGTGATCAAATCACAGTCTTCCTCTCCATAGCAGAGCAAGCTCACCAGGGATCAAATGACAGTCGTTCCCTGTCCATAGCAGAGCAATCTCACCAGTCATCAAATAACAGTCTTTCCCTCTCCAGAGCAGAGCAATCTCACCAGTGACTAAATGACAGTCTATCCCTCTCCATAGCAGAGCAATCTCACCAGTGATCAAATGACAGTCTCCCTCTCCATAGCAGAGCAATCTCACCAGTGATCAAATGACAGTCTCCCTCTCCATAGCAGAGCAATCTCACCAGTGATCAAATGACCGTCTTTCCCTCTCCATAACAGAGCAATCTCACCAGTGATCAAATGACAGTCTCCCTCTCCATAGCAGAGCAATCTCACCAGTGATCAAATGACAGTCTCCCTCTCCATAGCAGAGCAATCTCACCAGTGATCAAATGACAGTCTCCCTCTCCATAGCAGAACAGTCTCAACAGTGACCAAATGACAGTCTTTCCCTCTCCATAGCAGAACAGCCTCAACAGTGACCAAATGACAGTCTTTCCCTCTCCATAGCAGAGCAATCTCACCAGTGATCAAATTACCGTCTCCCTCTGCATAGCAGAGCAATCTCACCAGTGATCAAATGACAGTCTTTCCCTCTCCATAGCAGATCAATCTCACCAGTCATCAAAGAACAGTCTCCCGCTCCATAGCAGAGCAATCTCACCAGTGATCGAATGACAGTCTCCTTCTCCATAGCAGAGCAATCTCACCAGTGATCAAATGACAGGCTTTCCCTCTCCTTAGCAGAGCAATCTCACCAGGGATGAAATGACAGTCTCCCTCTCCATAGCAGAGCAATCTCACCAGTCATCAAATGACAGTCTCCCTCTCCATAGCAGAGCAATCTCAACAGTGACCAAATGACAGTCTTTCCCTCTCCACAGCAGAGCAATCTCACCAGTGATCAAATGACAGTCTCCCTATCCATAGCAGAGCAATCTCACCAGTGATCAAATGACAGTCTCCCTCTCCATAGCAGAGCAATCTCACCAGTGATGAAATGGCAGTCTCCCTCTCCATAGCAGAGCAATCTCACCAGTGATCAAATGACTGTCTCCCTCTCCATAGCAGAGCAATCTCACCAGTGATCAAATGACAGTCGTTCCCTCTCCATAGCAGAGCAATCTCACCAGTGATCAAATGACAGTCTCCCTCTACATAGCAGAGTAATCTCACCAGTGATCAAATGACAGCCTTTCCCGCTCGATAGCAGAGCAATCTTACCAGTGATCAAATCACAGTCTTCCTCTCCATAGCAGAGCAATCTCAACAGTCATCAAATAACACTCTTTCCCTCTCAAGAGCAGAGCAATCTCAGCAGTGATCAAATGACAGTCTCCCTCTCCATAGCAGAGCAATCTCACCAGCGATCAGATGACAGTCTTTCCATCTCCATAGCAGAGCCATCTCACCAGTGATCAAATGACAGTCTTTCCCTCTCCATAGCAGAGTAATCTCACCAGTGATCAAATGACAGTCTCCCGCTGCGTGGCAGAGCAATCTCACCAGTGATCAAATGACAGTCTCCCTCTCCACAGCAGAATCTTCTCAACAGTGACCAAATGACAGTCTTTCCCTCTCCATAGCAGAGGAATCTCACCAGTGATCAAATTACCGTCTCCCTCTCCATAGCAGAGCAATCTCACCAGTGATCAAATGACAGTCTCCCTCTCTATAGCAGAGCCATCTCACCAGTGATCAAATGACAATCGTTCCCTCTCCATAGCAGATTAATCTCACCAGTGATCATATGACAGTCTTTCCCTCTCCATAGCAGAGCAATCTCACCAGTGATCAAATGACAGTCTTCCTCTCCATCGCAGAGCAATTTCACCAGTGATCAATTGACAGTCGGTCACTCTCAATAGCAGAGCAATCACACCAGTGATCAAATGACAGTCTTTCCCTCTCCATTGCAGATCAATCTCACCAGTGATCAAATGACAGTCTTTCTCTCCATAGCAGAGCAATCTCACCAGTGATCAAATGACAGCATTTCCCTCTCCATAGCAGAGCAATCTCACCAGTGATGAAATGACAGTCTCCCTCTACATAGCAGAGTAATCTCACAAGTGATCAAATGACAGCCTTTCCCTCTCCATAGCAGAGCAAACTTACCAGTGATCAAATCACAGTCTTCCTCTCCATAGCAGAGCAAGCTCACCAGGGATCAAATGACAGTCGTTCCCTGTCCATAGCAGAGCAATCTCACCAGTCATCAAATAACAGTCTTTCCCTCTCCAGAGCAGAGCAATCTCACCAGTGACTAAATGACAGTCTATCCCTCTCCATAGCAGAGCAATCTCACCAGTGATCAAATGACAGTCTCCCTCTCCATAGCAGAGCAATCTCACCAGTGATCAAATGACAGTCTCCCTCTCCATAGCAGAGCAATCTCACCAGTGATCAAATGACCGTCTTTCCCTCTCCATAACAGAGCAATCTCACCAGTGATCAAATGACAGTCTCCCTCTCCATAGCAGAGCAATCTCACCAGTGATCAAATGACAGTCTCCCTCTCCATAGCAGAGCAATCTTACCAGTGATCAAATGACAGGCTTTCCCTCTCCATAGCAGACCAATCTCACCAGTGATGAAATGACAGTCTCCCTCTCCATAGCAGAGCAATCTCACCAGTGATCAAATGACAGTCTCCCTCTCCATAGCAGAGCAATCTCACCAGTGATCAAATGATATTCTTTCCCTCTCCAAAGCAGAGCAATCTCACCAGTGATCAAATGACAGTCTCCCGCTCCATAGCAGAGCAATCTCACCAGTGATCAAATGACAGTCTCCCTCCGCATAGCAGAGCAATCTCACCAGTGATCAAATGACAGTCTCCCGCTCCGTGGCAGAGCAATCTCACCAGTGATCAAATGACAGTCTCCCTCTCCATAGCAGAACAGTCTCAACAGTGACCAAATGACAGTCTTTCCCTCTCCATAGCAGAGCAATCTCACCAGTGATCAAATTACCGTCTCCCTCTGCATAGCAGAGCAATCTCACCAGTGATCAAATGACAGTCTCTTCCTCTCCATAGCAGATCAATCTCACCAGTGATCAAAGAACAGTCTCCCGCTCCATAGCAGAGCAATCTCACCAGTGATCGAATGACAGTCTCCCTCTCCATAGCAGAGCAATCTCACCAGTGATCAAATGACAGTCTCCCTCTCCATAGCAGAGCAATCTCAACAGTGACCAAATGACAGTCTTTCCCTCTCCACAGCAGAGCAATCTCACCAGTGATCAAATGACAGCCTCCCTATCCATAGCAGAGCAATCTCACCAGCGATCAGATGACAGTCTTTCCCTCTCCATAGCAGAGCGATCTCACCAGTGATCAAATGACAGTCTTTCCCTCTCCATAGCTGAGTAATCTCACCAGTGATCAAATGACAGTCTTTCCCTCTCCATAGCAGAGCAATCTCACCAGTGATAAAATGACAGTCTCCCTCTCCATAGCAGAGCAATCTCACCAGTGATCAAATGACAGTCATTCCCTCTCCAACGGAGAGCAATCTCACCAGTGATCAAATGACAGTCTCCCGCTCCATAGCAGAGCAATCTCACCAGTGATCAAATGACAGTCTCCCTCTCCATAGCAGAGCAATCTCACCAGTGATCAAATGACAGTCTCCCTCTCCATAGCAGAGCAATCTCACCAGTGATCAAATGACAGTCTCCCTCTCCATAGGAGAGCAATCTCACCAGTGACTAAATGACAGTCTTTCCCTCTCCATAGCAGAGCAATCTCACCAGTGATCAAATGACAGTCTCCCTCTCCATAGCAGAGCAATCTCACCAGTGATCAAATGACAGTCTCCCTGTCCATAGCAGAGCAATCTCACCTGTGATCAAATGACCGTCTTTCCCTCTCCATAACAGAGCAATCTCACCAGTGATCAAATGACAGTCTCCCTCTCCATAGCAGAGCAATCTCACCAGTGATCAAATGACAGTCTCCCTCTCCATAGCAGAGCAATCTCACCAGTGATCAAATGACAGGCTTTCCCTCTCCATAGCAGAGCAATCTCACCAGTGATGAAATGACAGTCTCCCTCTCCATAGCAGAGCAATCTCACCAGTGATCAAATGACAGTCTCCCTCTCCATAGCAGAGCAATCTCACCAGTGATCAAATGATATTCTTTCCCTGTCCAAAGCAGAGCAATCTCACCAGTGATCAAATGACAGTCTCCCGCTCCATAGCAGAGCAATCTCACCAGTGATCAAATGACAGTCTCCCTCTCCATAGCAGAGCAATCTCACCAGTGATCAAATGACAGTCTCCCGCTCCGTGGCAGAGCAATCTCACCAGTGATCAAATGACAGTCTCCCTCTCCATAGTAGAACAGTCTCAACAGTGACCAAATGACAGTCTTTCCCTCTCCATAGCAGAGCAATCTCACCAGTGATCAAATTACCGTCTCCCTCTGCATAGCAGAGCAATCTCACCAGTGATCAAATGACAGTCTTTCCCTCTCCATAGCAGATCAATCTCACCAGTCATCAAAGAACAGTCTCCCGCTCCATAGCAGAGCAATCTCACCAGTGATCGAATGACAGTCACCCTCTCCATAGCAGAGCAATCTCACCAGTGATCAAATGACAGGCTTTCCCTCTCCTTAGCAGAGCAATCTCACCAGGGATGAAATGACAGTCTCCCTCTCCATAGCAGACCAATCTCACCAGTGATCAAATGACAGTCTCCCTCTCCATAGCAGAGCAATCTCAACAGTGACCAAATGACAGTCTTTCCCTCTCCACAGCAGAGCAATCTCACCAGTGATCAAATGACAGTCTCCCTATCCATAGCAGAGCAATCTCACCAGTGATCAAATGACAGTCTCCCTCTCCATAGCAGAGCAATCTCACCAGTGATGAAATGGCAGTCTCCCTCTCCATAGCAGAGCAATCTCACCAGTGATCAAATGACTGTCTCCCTCTCCATAGCAGAGCAATCTCACCAGTGATCAAATGACAGTCGTTCCCTCTCCATAGCAGAGCAATCTCACCAGTGATCAAATGACAGTCTCCCTCTACATAGCAGAGTAATCTCACCAGTGATCAAATGACAGCCTTTCCCGCTCGATAGCAGAGCAATCTTACCAGTGATCAAATCACTGTCTTCCTCTCCATAGCAGAGCAAGCTCACCAGTGATCAAATGACAGTCGTTCCCTCTCCATAGCAGAGCAATCTCACCAGTCATCAAATAACACTCTTTCCCTCTCAAGAGCAGAGCAATCTCAGCAGTGATCAAATGACAGTCTCCCTCTCCATAGCAGAGCAATCTCACCAGCGATCAGATGACAGTCTTTCCATCTCCAGAGCAGAGCAATCTCACCAGTGATCAAATGACAGTCTTTCCCTCTCCATAGCAGAGTAATCTCACCAGTGATCAAATGAAAGTCTCCCGCTGCGTGGCAGAGCAATCTCACCAGTGATCAAATGACAGTCTCCCTCTCCACAGCAGAATCTTCTCAACAGTGACCAAATGACAGTCTTTCCCTCTCCATAGCAGAGGAATCTCACCAGTGATCAAATTACCGTCTCCCTCTCCATAGCAGAGCAATCTCACCAGTGATCAAATGACAGTCTCCCTCTCTATAGCAGAGCCATCTCACCAGTGATCAAATGACAGTCGTTCCCTCTCCATAGCAGATTAATCTCACCAGTGATCATATGACAGTCTTTCCCTCTCCATAGCAGAGCAATCTCACCAGTGATCAAATGACAGTCTTCCTCTCCATCGCAGAGCAATTTCACCAGTGATCAATTGACAGTCGGTCACTCTCAATAGCAGAGCAATCTCACCAGTGATCAAATGACAGTCTTTCCCTCTCCATTGCAGATCAATCTCACCAGTGATCAAATGACAGTCTTTCTCTCCATAGCAGAGCAATCTCACCAGTGATCAAATGACAGCATTTCCCTCTCCATAGCAGAGCAATCTCACCAGTGATCAAATGACAGTCTCCCTCTCCATAGCAGAGCAATCTCACCAGTGATCAAATGACAGTCTTTCCCTCTCCATAGCTGAGTAATCTCACCAGTGATCAAATGACAGTCTTTCCCACTCCATAGCAGAGCAATCTCACCAGTGAACAAATGACAGTCTCCCTCTCCATAGCAGAGCAATCCCACCAGTGATCAAATGACAGTCATTCCCTCTCCAACGGAGAGCAATCTCACCAGTGATCAAATGACAGTCTCCCACTCCATAGCAGAGCAATCTCACCAGTGATCAAATGACAGTCTCCCTCTCCATAGCAGAGCAATCTCACCAGTGATGAAATGACAGTCTCCCTCTCCATAGCAGAGCAATCTCACCAGTGATCAAATGACAGTCTCCCTCTCCATAGCAGAGCAATCTCACCAGTGATCAAATGACATTCTTTCCCTCTCCAAAGCAGAGCAATCTCACGAGTGATCAAATGACAGTCTCCCGCTCCATAGCAGAGCAATCTCACTAGTGATCAATTGACAGTCTCCTTCTCCATAGCAGAGCAATCTCACCAGTGATCAAATGACAGTCTCCCGCTCCGTGGCAGAGCAATCTCACCAGTGATCAAATGACAGTCTCCCTCTCCATAGCAGAACAATCTCAACAGTGTCCAAATGACAGTCTTCCCCTCTCCACAGCAGAGCAATTTAACCAGTGATCAAATTACCGTCTCCCTCTGCATAGCAGAGCAATCTCACCAGTGATCAAATGACAGTCTTTCCCTCTCCATAGCAGATCAATCTCACCAGTGATCAAAGGACAGTCTCCCGCTCCATAGCAGAGCAATCTCACCAGTGATGAAATGGCAGTCTCCCTCTCCATAGCAGAGCAATCTCACCAGTGATCAAATGACAGTCTCCCTCTCCATAGCAGAGCAATCTCACCAGTGATCAAATGACAGTCGTTCCCTCTCCATAGCAGAGCAATCTCACCAGTGATGAAATGACAGTCTCCCTCTACATAGCAGAGTAATCTCACAAGTGATCAAATGACAGCCTTTCCCTCTCCATAGCAGAGCAATCTTACCAGTGATCAAATCACAGTCTTCCTCTCCATAGCAGAGCAAGCTCACCAGGGATCAAATGACAGTCGTTCCCTGTCCATAGCAGAGCAATCTCACCAGTCATCAAATAACAGTCTTTCCCCCTCCAGAGCAGAGCAATCTCACCAGTGACTAAATGACAGTCTTTCCCTCTCCATAGCAGAGCAATCTCACCAGTGATCAAATGACAGTCTCCCTCTCCATAGCAGAGCAATCTCACCAGTGATCAAATGACAGTCTCCCTCTCCATAGCAGAGCAATCTCACCAGTGATCAAATGACAGGCTTTCCCTCTCCATAGCAGAGCAATCTCACCAGTGATGAAATGACAGTCTCCCTCTCCATAGCAGAGCAATCTCACCAGTGATCAAATGACAGTCTCCCTCTCCATAGCAGAGCAATCTCACCAGTGATCAAATGATATTCTTTCCCTCTCCAAAGCAGAGCAATCTCACCAGTGATCAAATGACAGTCTTCCGCTCCATAGCAGAGCAATCTCACCAGTGATCAAATGACAGTCTCCCTCTCCATAGCAGAGCAATCTCACCAGTGATCAAATGACAGTCTCCCGCTCCGTGGCAGAGCAATCTCACCAGTGATCAAATGACAGTCTCCCTCTCCATAGCAGAACAGTCTCAACAGTGACCAAATGACAGTCTTTCCCTCTCCATAGCAGAGCAATCTCACCAGTGATCAAATTACCGTCTCCCTCTGCATAGCAGAGCAATCTCACCAGTGATCAAATGACAGTCTTTTCCTCTCCATAGCAGATCAATCTCACCAGTGATCAAAGAACAGTCTCCCGCTCCATAGCAGAGCAATCTCACCAGTGATCGAATGACAGTCTCCCTCTCCATAGCAGAGCAATCTCACCAGTGATCAAATGACAGGCTTTCCCTCTCCTTAGCAGAGCAATCTCACCATGGATGAAATGACAGTCTCCCTCTCCATAGCAGAGCAATCTCACCAGTGATCAAATGACAGTCTCCCTCTCCATAGCAGAGCAATCTCAACAGTGACCAAATGACAGTCTTTCCCTCTCCACAGCAGAGCAATCTCACCAGTGATCAAATGACAGCCTCCCTATCCATAGCAGAGCAATCTCGCCAGTGATCAAATGACAGTCTCCCTCTCCATAGCAGAGCAATCTCACCAGTGATGAAATGGCAGTCTCCCTCTCCATAGCAGAGCAATCTCACCAGTGATCAAATGACAGTCGTTCCCTCTCCATAGCAGAGCAATCTCACCAGTGATCAAATGACAGTCTCCCTCTACATAGCAGAGTAATCTCACCAGTGATCAAATGACAGCCTTTCCCGCTCGATAGCAGAGCAATCTTACCAGTGATCAAATCACAGTCTTCCTCTCCATAGCAGAGCAAGCTCACCAGTGATCAAATGACAGTCGTTCCCTCTCCATAGCAGAGCAATCTCACCAGTCATCAAATAACACTCTTTCCCTCTCAAGAGCAGAGCAATCTCAGCAGTGATCAAATGACAGTCTCCCTCTCAATAGCAGAGCAATCTCACCAGTGATCAAATGACTGTCTTTCCCTCTCCATAGCAGAGCAATCTCACCAGTGATGAAATGACAGTCTCCCTCTCCATTGTAGAGCAATCTCACCAGTGATCAAATGACAGTCGTTCCCTCTCCAAAGCAGAGCAATCTCACCAGTGATCAAATGACAGTCTCCCGCTCCATAGCAGAGCAATCTCACCAGTGATCAAATGACAGTCTCCCTCTCCATAGCAGAGCAATCTCACCAGTGATCAAATGACAGTCTCCCTCTCCATGGCAGAGCAATGTCACCAGTGATCAAATGACAGTCTCCCTCTCCATAGCAGAGCAATCTCACCAGTGATCAAATGACAGTCTCCCTCTCCATAGCAGAGCAATCTTACCAGTGATCAAATGACAGGCTTTCCCTCTCCATAGCAGAGCAATCTCACCAGTGATGAAATGACAGTCTCCCGCTCCATAGCAGAGCAATCTCACCAGTGATCAAATGACAGTCTCCATCTCCATAGCAGAGCAATCTCACCATTGATCAAATGACAGTCTCCCGCTCCGTGGCAGTGCAATCTCACCAGTGATCAAATGACAGTCTACCTCTCCATAGCAGAGCAATCTCACCAGTGACCAAATGACAGTCTTTCCCTCCCCATAGCAGAGCAATCTCACCAGTGATCAAATGACAGTCTCCCTCTCCATAGCAGAGCAATCTCACCAGTGATCAAATGACAGTCTCCCTCTCCATAGCAGAGCAATCTCACCAGTGCTGAAATGACAATCTCCTTCTCCATTGTAGAGCAATCTCACCAGTGATCAAATGACAGTCTTTCCCTCTGCATAGCAGAGCAATCTCACCAGTGATCAAATTACAGTCTTTCCCTCTCCATAGCAGATCAATCTCACCAGTGATCAAAGGACAGTCTCCCGCTCCATAGCAGCGCAATCTCACCAGTGATGAAATGGCAGTCTCCCTCTCCATAGCAGAGCAATCTCACCAGTGATCAAATGACAGTCTCCCTCTCCATAGCAGAGCAATCTCACCAGTGATCAAATGACAGTCGTTCCCTCTCCATAGCAGAGCAATCTCACCAGTGATGAAATGACAGTCTCCCTCTACATAGCAGAGTAATCTCACAAGTGATCAAATGACAGCCTTTCCCTCTCCATAGCAGAGCAATCTTACCAGTGATCAAATCACAGTCTTCCTCTCCATAGCAGAGCAAGCTCACCAGGGATCAAATGACAGTCGTTCCCTGTCCATAGCAGAGCAATCTCACCAGTCATCAAATAACAGTCTTTCCCTCTCCAGAGCAGAGCAATCTCACCAGTGACTAAATGACAGTCTTTCCCTCTCCATAGCAGAGCAATCTCACCAGTGATCAAATGACAGTCTCCCTCTCCATAGCAGAGCAATCTCACCAGTGATCAAATGACAGTCTCACTCTCCATAGCAGAGCAATCTCACCAGTGATCAAATGACCGTCTTTCCCTCTCCATAACAGAGCAATCTCACCAGTGATCAAATGACAGTCTCCCTCTCCATAGCAGAGCAATCTCACCAGTGATCAAATGACAGTCTCCCTCTCCATAGCAGAGCAATCTCACCAGTGATCAAATGACAGGCTTTCCCTCTCCATAGCAGAGCAATCTCACCAGTGATGAAATGACAGTCTCCCTCTCCATAGCAGAGCAATCTCACCAGTGATCAAATGACAGTCTCCCTCTCCATAGCAGAGCAATCTCACCAGTGCTGAAATGACAATCTCCTTCTCCATTGTAGAGCAATCTCACCAGTGATCAAATGACAGTCTTTCCCTCTGCATAGCAGAGCAATCTCACCAGTGATCAAATTACAGTCTTTCCCTCTCCATAGCAGATCAATCTCACCAGTGATCAAAGGACAGTCTCCCGCTCCATAGCAGCGCAATCTCACCAGTGATGAAATGGCAGTCTCCCTCTCCATAGCAGAGCAATCTCACCAGTGATCAAATGACAGTCTCCCTCTCCATAGCAGAGCAATCTCACCAGTGATCAAATGACAGTCGTTCCCTCTCCATAGCAGAGCAATCTCACCAGTGATGAAATGACAGTCTCCCTCTACATAGCAGAGTAATCTCACAAGTGATCAAATGACAGCCTTTCCCTCTCCATAGCAGAGCAATCTTACCAGTGATCAAATCACAGTCTTCCTCTCCATAGCAGAGCAAGCTCACCAGGGATCAAATGACAGTCGTTCCCTGTCCATAGCAGAGCAATCTCACCAGTCATCAAATAACAGTCTTTCCCTCTCCAGAGCAGAGCAATCTCACCAGTGACTAAATGACAGTCTTTCCCTCTCCATAGCAGAGCAATCTCACCAGTGATCAAATGACAGTCTCCCTCTCCATAGCAGAGCAATCTCACCAGTGATCAAATGACAGTCTCCCTCTCCATAGCAGAGCAATCTCACCAGTGATCAAATGACCGTCTTTCCCTCTCCATAACAGAGCAATCTCACCAGTGATCAAATGACAGTCTCCCTCTCCATAGCAGAGCAATCTCACCAGTGATCAAATGACAGTCTCCCTCTCCATAGCAGAGCAATCTCACCAGTGATCAAATGACAGGCTTTCCCTCTCCATAGCAGAGCAATCTCACCAGTGATGAAATGACAGTCTCCCTCTCCATAGCAGAGCAATCTCACCAGTGATCAAATGACAGTCTCCCTCTCCATAGCAGAGCAATCTCACCAGTGATCAAATGATATTCTTTCCCTCTCCAAAGCAGAGCAATCTCACCAGTGATCAAATGACAGTCTCCCGCTCCATAGCAGAGCAATCTCACCAGTGATCAAATGACAGTCTCCCTCTCCATAGCAGAGCAATCTCACCAGTGATCAAATGACAGTCTCCCGCTCCGTGGCAGAGCAATCTCACCAGTGATCAAATGACAGTCTCCCTCTCCATAGCAGAACAGTCTCAACAGTGACCAAATGACAGTCTTTCCCTCTCCATAGCAGAGCAATCTCACCAGTGATCAAATTACCGTCTCCCTCTGCATAGCAGAGCAATCTCACCAGTGATCAAATGACAGTCTTTTCCTCTCCATAGCAGATCAATCTCACCAGTGATCAAAGAACTGTCTCCCGCTCCATAGCAGAGCAATCTCACCAGTGATCGAATGACAGTCTCCCTCTCCATAGCAGAGCAATCTCACCAGTGATCAAATGACAGGCTTTCCCTCTCCTTAGCAGAGCAATCTCACCATGGATGAAATGACAGTCTCCCTCTCCATAGCAGAGCAATCTCACCAGTGATCAAATGACAGTCTCCCTCTCCATAGCAGAGCAATCTCAACAGTGACCAAATGACAGTCTTTCCCTCTCCACAGCAGAGCAATCTCACCAGTGATCAAATGACAGCCTCCCTATCCATAGCAGAGCAATCTCACCAGTGATCAAATGACAGTCTCCCTCTCCATAGCAGAGCAATCTCACCAGTGATGAAATGGCAGTCTCCCTCTCCATAGCAGAGCAATCTCACCAGTGATCAACTGACAGTCTCCCTCTCCATAGCAGAGCAATCTCACCAGTGATCAAATGACAGTCGTTCCCTCTCCATAGCAGAGCAATCTCACCAGTGATCAAATGACAGTCTCCCTCTACATAGCAGAGTAATCTCACCAGTGATCAAATGACAGCCTTTCCCGCTCGATAGCAGAGCAAACTTACCAGTGATCAAATCACAGTCTTCCTCTCCATAGCAGAGCAAGCTCACCAGTGATCAAATGACAGTCGTTCCCTCTCCATAGCAGAGCAATCTCACCAGTCATCAAATAACACTCTTTCCCTCTCAAGAGCATAGCAATCTCAGCAGTGATCAAATGACAGTCTCCCTCTCCATAGCAGAGCAATCTCACCAGCGATCAGATGACAGTCTTTCCCTCTCCATAGCAGAGCAATCTCACCAGTGATCAAATGACAGTCTTTCCCTCTCCATAGCAGAGTAATCTCACCAGTGATCAAATGACAGTCTCCCGCTGCGTGGCAGAGCAATCTCACCAGTGATCAAATGACAGTCTCCCTCTCCATAGCAGAATATTCTCAACAGTGACCAAATGACAGTCTTTCCCTCTCCATAGCAGAGCAATCTCACCAGTGAGCAAATTACCGTCTCCCTCTCCATAGCAGAGCAATCTCACCAGTGATCAAATGACAGTCTCCCTCTCTATAGCAGAGCTATCTCACCAGTGATCAAATGGCAGTCGTTCCCTCTCCATAGCAGATTAATCTCACCAGTGATCATATGACAGTCTTTCCCTCTCCATAGCAGAGCAATCTCACCAGTGATCAAATGACAGTCTTCCTCTCCATCGCAGAGCAATTTCACCAGTGATCAATTGACAGTCGTTCACTCTCCATAGCAGAGCAATCTCACCAGTGATCAAATGACAGTCTTTCCCTCTCCATTGCAGATCAATCTCACCAGTGATCAAATGACAGTCTTTCTCTCCATAGCAGAGCAATCTCACCAGTGATCAGATGACAGTCTTTCCCTCTCCATAGCAGAGCGATCTCACCAGTGATCAAATGACAGTCTTTCCCTCTCCATAGCTGAGTAATCTCACCAGTGATCAAATGACAGTCTTTCCCTCTCCATAGCAGAGCAATCTCACCAGTGAACAAATGACAGTCTCCCTCTCCATTGTAGAGCAATCTCACCAGTGATCAAATGACAGTCGTTCCCTCTCCAAAGCAGAGCAATCTCACCAGTGATCAAATGACAGTCTCCCGTTACATAGCAGAGCAATCTCACTAGTGATCAAATGACAGTCTCCCTCTCCATAGCAGAGCAATCTCACCAGTCATCAAATGACAGTCTCCCTCTCCATGGCAGAGCAATGTCACCAGTGATCAAATGACAGTCTCCCTCTCCATAGCAGAGCAATCTCACCAGTGATCAAATGACAGTCTCCCTCTCCATAGCAGAGCAATCTCACCAGTGATCAAATGACAGGCTTTCCCTCTCCATAGCAGAGCAATCTCACCAGTGATGAAATGACAGTCTCCCTCTCCATAGCAGAGCAATCTCACCAGTGATCAAATGACAGTCTCCCTCTCCATAGCAGAGCAATCTCACCAGTGATCAAATGACATTCTTTCCCTCTCCAAAGCAGAGCAATCTCACCAGTGATCAAATGACAGTCTCCCGCTCCATAGCAGAGCAATCTCACCAGTGATCAAATGACAGTCTCCATCTCCATAGCAGAGCAATCTCACCAGTGATCAAATGACAGTCTCCCGCTCCGTGGCAGTGCAACCTCACCAGTGATCAAATGACAGTCTCCCTCTCCATAGCAGAGCAATCTCACCAGTGACCAAATGACAGTCTTTCCCTCCCCATAGCAGAGCAATCTCACCAGTGATCAAATGACAGTCTCCCTCTCCATAGCAGAGCAATCTCACCAGTGATCAAATGACAGTCTCCCTCTCCATAGCAGAGCAATCTCACCAGTGCTGAAATGACAATCTCCTTCTCCATTGTAGAGCAATCTCACCAGTGATCAAATGACAGTCTTTCCCTCTGCATAGCAGAGCAATCTCACCAGTGATGAAACGACAGTCTTTCCCTCTCCATAGCAGAGCAATCTCACCAGTGATCAAATGACAGTCTTCCTCTCCATAGCAGAGCAATCTCACCAGTGATCAAATGACACTCTTTCCCTCTGCATAGCAGAGCAATCTCACCAGTGATCAAATTACAGTCTTTCCCTCTCCATAGCAGATCAATCTCACCAGTGATCAAAGGACAGTCTCCCGCTCCATAGCAGCGCAATCTCACCAGTGATGAAATGGCAGTCTCCCTCTCCATAGCAGAGCAATCTCACCAGTGATCAAATGACAGTCTCCCTCTCCATAGCAGAGCAATCTCACCAGTGATCAAATGACAGTCGTTCCCTCTCCATAGCAGAGCAATCTCACCAGTGATGAAATGACAGTCTCCCTCTACATAGCAGAGTAATCTCACAAGTGATCAAATGACAGCCTTTCCCTCTCCATAGCAGAGCAATCTTACCAGTGATCAAATCACAGTCTTCCTCTCCATAGCAGAGCAAGCTCACCAGGGATCAAATGACAGTCGTTCCCTGTCCATAGCAGAGCAATCTCACCAGTCATCAAATAACAGTCTTTCCCTCTCCAGAGTAGAGCAATCTCACCAGTGACTAAATGACAGTCTTTCCCTCTCCATAGCAGAGCAATCTCACCAGTGATCAAATGACAGTCTCCCTCTCCATAGCAGAGCAATCTCACCAGTGATCAAATGACAGTCTCCCTCTCCATAGCAGAGCAATCTCACCAGTGATCAAATGACCGTCTTTCCCTCTCCATAACAGAGCAATCTCACCAGTGATCAAATGACAGTCTCCCTCTCCATAGCAGAGCAATCTCACCAGTGATCAAATGACAGTCTCCCTCTCCATAGCAGAGCAATCTCACCAGTGATCAAATGACAGGCTTTCCCTCTCCATAGCAGAGCAATCTCACCAGTGATGAAATGACAGTCTCCCTCTCCATAGCAGAGCAATCTCACCAGTGATCAAATGACAGTCTCCCTCTCCATAGCAGAGCAATCTCACCAGTGATCAAATGATATTCTTTCCCTCTCCAAAGCAGAGCAATCTCACCAGTGATCAAATGACAGTCTCCCGCTCCATAGCAGAGCAATCTCACCAGTGATCAAATGACAGTCTCCCTCTCCATAGCAGAGCAATCTCACCAGTGATCAAATGACAGTCTCCCGCTCCGTGGCAGAGCAATCTCACCAGTGATCAAATGACAGTCTCCCTCTCCATAGCAGAACAGTCTCAACAGTGACCAAATGACAGTCTTTCCCTCTCCATAGCAGAGCAATCTCACCAGTGATCAAATTACCGTCTCCCTCTGCATAGCAGAGCAATCTCACCAGTGATCAAATGACAGTCTTTTCCTCTCCATAGCAGATCAATCTCACCAGTGATCAAAGAACAGTCTCCCGCTCCATAGCAGAGCAATCTCACCAGTGATCGAATGACAGTCTCCCTCTCCATAGCAGAGCAATCTCACCAGTGATCAAATGACAGGCTTTCCCTCTCCTTAGCAGAGCAATCTCACCATGGATGAAATGACAGTCTCCCTCTCCATAGCAGAGCAATCTCACCAGTGATCAAATGACAGTCTCCCTCTCCATAGCAGAGCAATCTCACCAGTGATCAAATGACATTCTTTCCCTCTCCAAAGCAGAGCAATCTCACGAGTGATCAAATGACAGTCTCCCGCTCCATAGCAGAGCAATCTCACTAGTGATCAAATGACAATCTCCTTCTCCATTGTAGAGCAATCTCACCAGTGATCAAATGACAGTCTTTCCCTCTGCATAGCAGAGCAATCTCACCAGTGATGAAACGACAGTCTTTCCCTCTCCATAGCAGAGCAATCTCACCAGTGATCAAATGACAGTCTTCCTCTCCATAGCAGAGCAATCTCACCAGTGATCAATTGACAGTCGTTCACTCTCCATAGCAGAGCAATCTCACCAGCGATCAAATGACAGTCTTTCCCTCTCCATAGCAGAGCGATCTCACCAGTGATCAAATGACAGTCTTTCCCTCTCCATAGCTGAGTAATCTCACCAGTGATCAAATGACAGTCTTTCCCTCTCCATAGCAGAGTAATCTCACCAGTGATCAAATGACAGTCTCCCTCTCCATAGCAGAGCAATCTCACCAGTGATCAAATGACAGTCTCCCTCTCCATAGCAGAGCAATCTCACCAGTGATCAAATGACAGTCATTCCCTCTCCAACGGAGAGCAATCTCACCAGTGATCAAATGACAGTCTCCCTCTACATAGCAGAGCAATCTCACCAGTGATCAAATGACAGTCTCCCTCTCCATAGCAGAGCAATCTCACCAGTGATCAAATGACAGTCTCCCTCTCCATAGGAGAGCAATCTCACCAGTGACTAAATGACAGTCTTTCCCTCTCCATAGCAGAGCAATCTCAGCAGTGATCAAATGACAGTCTCCCTCTCCATAGCAGAGCAATCTCACCAGTGATCAAATGACAGTCTCACTCTCCATAGCAGAGCAATCTCACCAGTGATCAAATGACCGTCTTTCCCTCTCCATAACAGAGCAATCTCACCAGTGATCAAATGACAGTCTCCCTCTCCATAGCAGAGCAATCTCACCAGTGATCAAATGACAGTCTCCCTCTCCATAGCAGAGCAATCTCACCAGTGATCAAATGACAGGCTTTCCCTCTCCATAGCAGAGCAATCTCACCAGTGATGAAATGACAGTCTCCCTCTCCATAGCAGAGCAATCTCACCAGTGATCAAATGACAGTCTCCCTCTCCATAGCAGAGCAATCTCACCAGTGATCAAATGATATTCTTTCCCTCTCCAAAGCAGAGCAATCTCACCAGTGATCAAATGACAGTCTCCCTCTCCATAGCAGAGCAATCTCACCAGTGATCAAATGACAGTCTCCCGCTCCGTGGCAGAGCAATCTCACCAGTGATTAAATGACAGTCTCCCTCTCCATAGCAGAGCAATCTCACCAGTGATCAAATTACCGTCTCCCTCTGCATAGCAGAGCAATCTCACCAGTGATCAAATGACAGTCTTTCCCTCTCCATAGCAGATCAATGTCACCAGTGATCAAAGAACAGTCTCCCGCTCCATAGCAGAGCAATCTCACCAGTGATCGAATGACAGTCTCCCTCTCCATAGCAGAGCAATCTCACCAGTGATCAAATGACAGGCTTTCCCTCTCCTTAGCAGAGCAATCTCACCAGGGATGAAATGACAGTCTCCCTCTCCATAGCAGAGCAATCTCACCAGTGATCAAATGACAGTCTCCCTCTCCATAGCAGAGCAATCACAACAGTGACCAAATGACAGTCTTTCCCTCTCCACAGCAGAGCAATCTCACCAGTGATCAAATGACAGTCTCCCTATCCATAGCAGAGCAATCTCACCAGTGATCAAATGACAGTCTCCCTCTCCATAGCAGAGCAATCTCACCAGTGATGAAATGGCAGTCTCCCTCTCCATAGCAGAGCAATCTCACCAGTGATCAAATGACAGTCTCCCTCTACATAGCAGAGTAATAACACCAGTGATCAAATGACAGCCTTTCCCACTCGATAGCAGAGCAATCTTACCAGTGATTAAATCACAGTCTACCTCTCCATAGCAGAGCAAGCTCACCAGTGATCAAATGACAGTCGTTCCCTCTCCATAGCAGAGCAATCTCACCAGTCATCAAATAACACTCTTTCCCTCTCAAGAACAGAGCAATCTCAGCAGTGATCAAATGACAGTCTCCCTCTCCATAGCAGAGCAATCTCACCAGCGATCAGATGACAGTCTTTCCCTCTCCATAGCAGAGCAATCTCACCAGTGATCAAATGACAGTCTTTCCCTCTCCATAGCAGAGTAATCTCACCAGTGATCAAATGACAGTCTCCCGCTGCGTGGCCGAGCAATCTCACCAGTGATCAAATGACAGTCTCCCTCTCCATAGCAGAATATTCTCAACGGTGACCAAATGACAGTCTTTCCCTCTCCACAGCAGAGCAATCTCACCAGTGATCAAATTACCGTCTCCCTCTCCATAGCAGAGCAATCTCACCAGTGATCAAATGACAGTCTCCCTCTCTATAGCAGAGCCATCTCACCAGTGATCAAATGACAGTCGTTCCCTCTCCATAGCAGATTAATCTCACCAGTGATCATATGACAGTCTTTCCCTCTCCATAGCAGAGCAATCTCACCAGTGATCAAATGACAGTCTTCCTCTCCATCGCAGAGCAATTTCACCAGTGATCAATTGACAGTCGTTCACTCTCCATAGCAGAGCAATCTCACCAGTGATCAAATGACAGTCTTTCCCTCTCCATTGCAGATCAATCTCACCAGTGATCAAATGACAGTCTTTCTCTCCATAGCAGAGCAATCTCACCAGCGATCAGATGACAGTCTTTCCCTCTCCATAGCAGAGCAATCTCACCAGTGATCAAATGACAGTCTTTCCCTCTCCATAGCAGAGTAATCTCACCAGTGATCAAATGACAGTCTCCCGCTGCGTGGCAGAGCAATCTCACCAGTGATCAAATGACAGTCTCCCTCTCCATAGCAGAATATTCTCAACAGTGACCAAATGACAGTCTTTCCCTCTCCATAGCAGAGCAATCTCACCAGTGAGCAAATTACCGTCTCCCTCTCCATAGCAGAGCAATCTCACCAGTGATCAAATGACAGTCTCCCTCTCTATAGCAGAGCTATCTCACCAGTGATCAAATGGCAGTCGTTCCCTCTCCATAGCAGATTAATCTCACCAGTGATCATATGACAGTCTTTCCCTCTCCATAGCAGAGCAATCTCACCAGTGATCAAATGACAGTCTTCCTCTCCATCGCAGAGCAATTTCACCAGTGATCAATTGACAGTCGTTCACTCTCCATAGCAGAGCAATCTCACCAGTGATCAAATGACAGTCTTTCCCTCTCCATTGCAGATCAATCTCACCAGTGATCAAATGACAGTCTTTCTCTCCATAGCAGAGCAATCTCACCAGTGATCAGATGACAGTCTTTCCCTCTCCATAGCAGAGCGATCTCACCAGTGATCAAATGACAGTCTTTCCCTCTCCATAGCTGAGTAATCTCACCAGTGATCAAATGACAGTCTTTCCCTCTCCATAGCAGAGCAATCTCACCAGTGAACAAATGACAGTCTCCCTCTCCATTGTAGAGCAATCTCACCAGTGATCAAATGACAGTCGTTCCCACTCCAAAGCAGAGCAATCTCACCAGTGATCAAATGACAGTCTCCCGTTACATAGCAGAGCAATCTCACTAGTGATCAAATGACAGTCTCCCTCTCCATAGCAGAGCAATCTCACCAGTCATCAAATGACAGTCTCCCTCTCCATGGCAGAGCAATGTCACCAGTGATCAAATGACAGTCTCCCTCTCCATAGCAGAGCAATCTCACCAGTGATCAAATGACAGTCTCCCTCTCCATAGCAGAGCAATCTCACCAGTGATCAAATGACAGGCTTTCCCTCTCCATAGCAGAGCAATCTCACCAGTGATGAAATGACAGTCTCCCTCTCCATAGCAGAGCAATCTCACCAGTGATCAAATGACAGTCTCCCTCTCCATAGCAGAGCAATCTCACCAGTGATCAAATGACATTCTTTCCCTCTCCAAAGCAGAGCAATCTCACCAGTGATCAAATGACAGTCTCCCGCTCCATAGCAGAGCAATCTCACCAGTGATCAAATGACAGTCTCCATCTCCATAGCAGAGCAATCTCACCAGTGATCAAATGACAGTCTCCCGCTCCGTGGCAGTGCAATCTCACCAGTGATCAAATGACAGTCTCCCTCTCCATAGCAGAGCAATCTCACCAGTGACCAAATGACAGTCTTTCCCTCCCCATAGCAGAGCAATCTCACCAGTGATCAAATGACAGTCTCCCTCTCCATAGCAGAGCAATCTCACCAGTGATCAAATGACAGTCTCCCTCTCCATAGCAGAGCAATCTCACCAGTGCTGAAATGACAATCTCCTTCTCCATTGTAGAGCAATCTCACCAGTGATCAAATGACAGTCTTTCCCTCTGCATAGCAGAGCAATCTCACCAGTGATGAAACGACAGTCTTTCCCTCTCCATAGCAGAGCAATCTCACCAGTGATCAAATGACAGTCTTCCTCTCCATAGCAGAGCAATCTCACCAGTGATCAAATGACACTCTTTCCCTCTGCATAGCAGAGCAATCTCACCAGTGATCAAATTACAGTCTTTCCCTCTCCATAGCAGATCAATCTCACCAGTGATCAAAGGACAGTCTCCCGCTCCATAGCAGCGCAATCTCACCAGTGATGAAATGGCAGTCTCCCTCTCCATAGCAGAGCAATCTCACCAGTGATCAAATGACAGTCTCCCTCTCCATAGCAGAGCAATCTCACCAGTGATCAAATGACAGTCGTTCCCTCTCCATAGCAGAGCAATCTCACCAGTGATGAAATGACAGTCTCCCTCTACATAGCAGAGTAATCTCACAAGTGATCAAATGACAGCCTTTCCCTCTCCATAGCAGAGCAATCTTACCAGTGATCAAATCACAGTCTTCCTCTCCATAGCAGAGCAAGCTCACCAGGGATCAAATGACAGTCGTTCCCTGTCCATAGCAGAGCAATCTCACCAGTCATCAAATAACAGTCTTTCCCTCTCCAGAGTAGAGCAATCTCACCAGTGACTAAATGACAGTCTTTCCCTCTCCATAGCAGAGCAATCTCACCAGTGATCAAATGACAGTCTCCCTCTCCATAGCAGAGCAATCTCACCAGTGATCAAATGACAGTCTCCCTCTCCATAGCAGAGCAATCTCACCAGTGATCAAATGACCGTCTTTCCCTCTCCATAACAGAGCAATCTCACCAGTGATCAAATGACAGTCTCCCTCTCCATAGCAGAGCAATCTCACCAGTGATCAAATGACAGTCTCCCTCTCCATAGCAGAGCAATCTCACCAGTGATCAAATGACAGGCTTTCCCTCTCCATAGCAGAGCAATCTCACCAGTGATGAAATGACAGTCTCCCTCTCCATAGCAGAGCAATCTCACCAGTGATCAAATGACAGTCTCCCTCTCCATAGCAGAGCAATCTCACCAGTGATCAAATGATATTCTTTCCCTCTCCAAAGCAGAGCAATCTCACCAGTGATCAAATGACAGTCTCCCGCTCCATAGCAGAGCAATCTCACCAGTGATCAAATGACAGTCTCCCTCTCCATAGCAGAGCAATCTCACCAGTGATCAAATGACAGTCTCCCGCTCCGTGGCAGAGCAATCTCACCAGTGATCAAATGACAGTCTCCCTCTCCATAGCAGAACAGTCTCAACAGTGACCAAATGACAGTCTTTCCCTCTCCATAGCAGAGCAATCTCACCAGTGATCAAATTACCGTCTCCCTCTGCATAGCAGAGCAATCTCACCAGTGATCAAATGACAGTCTTTTCCTCTCCATAGCAGATCAATCTCACCAGTGATCAAAGAACAGTCTCCCGCTCCATAGCAGAGCAATCTCACCAGTGATCGAATGACAGTCTCCCTCTCCATAGCAGAGCAATCTCACCAGTGATCAAATGACAGGCTTTCCCTCTCCTTAGCAGAGCAATCTCACCATGGATGAAATGACAGTCTCCCTCTCCATAGCAGAGCAATCTCACCAGTGATCAAATGACAGTCTCCCTCTCCATAGCAGAGCAATCTCACCAGTGATCAAATGACATTCTTTCCCTCTCCAAAGCAGAGCAATCTCACGAGTGATCAAATGACAGTCTCCCGCTCCATAGCAGAGCAATCTCACTAGTGATCAAATGACAATCTCCTTCTCCATTGTAGAGCAATCTCACCAGTGATCAAATGACAGTCTTTCCCTCTGCATAGCAGAGCAATCTCACCAGTGATGAAACGACAGTCTTTCCCTCTCCATAGCAGAGCAATCTCACCAGTGATCAAATGACAGTCTTCCTCTCCATAGCAGAGCAATCTCACCAGTGATCAATTGACAGTCGTTCACTCTCCATAGCAGAGCAATCTCACCAGCGATCAAATGACAGTCTTTCCCTCTCCATAGCAGAGCGATCTCACCAGTGATCAAATGACAGTCTTTCCCTCTCCATAGCTGAGTAATCTCACCAGTGATCAAATGACAGTCTTTCCCTCTCCATAGCAGAGTAATCTCACCAGTGATCAAATGACAGTCTCCCTCTCCATAGCAGAGCAATCTCACCAGTGATCAAATGACAGTCTCCCTCTCCATAGCAGAGCAATCTCACCAGTGATCAAATGACAGTCATTCCCTCTCCAACGGAGAGCAATCTCACCAGTGATCAAATGACAGTCTCCCTCTACATAGCAGAGCAATCTCACCAGTGATCAAATGACAGTCTCCCTCTCCATAGCAGAGCAATCTCACCAGTGATCAAATGACAGTCTCCCTCTCCATAGGAGAGCAATCTCACCAGTGACTAAATGACAGTCTTTCCCTCTCCATAGCAGAGCAATCTCAGCAGTGATCAAATGACAGTCTCCCTCTCCATAGCAGAGCAATCTCACCAGTGATCAAATGACAGTCTCACTCTCCATAGCAGAGCAATCTCACCAGTGATCAAATGACCGTCTTTCCCTCTCCATAACAGAGCAATCTCACCAGTGATCAAATGACAGTCTCCCTCTCCATAGCAGAGCAATCTCACCAGTGATCAAATGACAGTCTCCCTCTCCATAGCAGAGCAATCTCACCAGTGATCAAATGACAGGCTTTCCCTCTCCATAGCAGAGCAATCTCACCAGTGATGAAATGACAGTCTCCCTCTCCATAGCAGAGCAATCTCACCAGTGATCAAATGACAGTCTCCCTCTCCATAGCAGAGCAATCTCACCAGTGATCAAATGATATTCTTTCCCTCTCCAAAGCAGAGCAATCTCACCAGTGATCAAATGACAGTCTCCCTCTCCATAGCAGAGCAATCTCACCAGTGATCAAATGACAGTCTCCCGCTCCGTGGCAGAGCAATCTCACCAGTGATTAAATGACAGTCTCCCTCTCCATAGCAGAGCAATCTCACCAGTGATCAAATTACCGTCTCCCTCTGCATAGCAGAGCAATCTCACCAGTGATCAAATGACAGTCTTTCCCTCTCCATAGCAGATCAATGTCACCAGTGATCAAAGAACAGTCTCCCGCTCCATAGCAGAGCAATCTCACCAGTGATCGAATGACAGTCTCCCTCTCCATAGCAGAGCAATCTCACCAGTGATCAAATGACAGGCTTTCCCTCTCCTTAGCAGAGCAATCTCACCAGGGATGAAATGACAGTCTCCCTCTCCATAGCAGAGCAATCTCACCAGTGATCAAATGACAGTCTCCCTCTCCATAGCAGAGCAATCACAACAGTGACCAAATGACAGTCTTTCCCTCTCCACAGCAGAGCAATCTCACCAGTGATCAAATGACAGTCTCCCTATCCATAGCAGAGCAATCTCACCAGTGATCAAATGACAGTCTCCCTCTCCATAGCAGAGCAATCTCACCAGTGATGAAATGGCAGTCTCCCTCTCCATAGCAGAGCAATCTCACCAGTGATCAAATGACAGTCTCCCTCTACATAGCAGAGTAATAACACCAGTGATCAAATGACAGCCTTTCCCACTCGATAGCAGAGCAATCTTACCAGTGATTAAATCACAGTCTACCTCTCCATAGCAGAGCAAGCTCACCAGTGATCAAATGACAGTCGTTCCCTCTCCATAGCAGAGCAATCTCACCAGTCATCAAATAACACTCTTTCCCTCTCAAGAACACAGCAATCTCAGCAGTGATCAAATGACAGTCTCCCTCTCCATAGCAGAGCAATCTCACCAGCGATCAGATGACAGTCTTTCCCTCTCCATAGCAGAGCAATCTCACCAGTGATCAAATGACAGTCTTTCCCTCTCCATAGCAGAGTAATCTCACCAGTGATCAAATGACAGTCTCCCGCTGCGTGGCCGAGCAATCTCACCAGTGATCAAATGACAGTCTCCCTCTCCATAGCAGAATATTCTCAACGGTGACCAAATGACAGTCTTTCCCTCTCCACAGCAGAGCAATCTCACCAGTGATCAAATTACCGTCTCCCTCTCCATAGCAGAGCAATCTCACCAGTGATCAAATGACAGTCTCCCTCTCTATAGCAGAGCCATCTCACCAGTGATCAAATGACAGTCGTTCCCTCTCCATAGCAGATTAATCTCACCAGTGATCATATGACAGTCTTTCCCTCTCCATAGCAGAGCAATCTCACCAGTGATCAAATGACAGTCTTCCTCTCCATCGCAGAGCAATTTCACCAGTGATCAATTGACAGTCGTTCACTCTCCATAGCAGAGCAATCTCACCAGTGATCAAATGACAGTCTTTCCCTCTCCATTGCAGATCAATCTCACCAGTGATCAAATGACAGTCTTTCTCTCCATAGCAGAGCAATCTCACCAGCGATCAGATGACAGTCTTTCCCTCTCCATAGCAGTGCGATCTCACCAGTGATCAAATGACAGTCTTTCCCTCTCCATAGCTGAGTAATCTCACCAGTGATCAAATGACAGTCTTTCCCTCTCCATAGCAGAGCAATCTCACCAGTGAACAAATGACAGTCTCCCTCTCCATAGCAGAGCAATCTCACCAGTGATCAAATGACAGTCATTCCCTCTCTAACGGAGAGCAATCTCACCAGTGATCAAATGACAGTCTCCCACTCCATAGCAGAGCAATCTCACCAGTGATCAAATGACAATCTCCCTCTCCATAGCAGAGCAATCTCACCAGTGATCAAATGTCAGTCTCCCTCTCCATAGCAGAGCAATCTCCCCAGTGATCAAATGACAGTCTCCCTCTCCATAGGAGAGCAATCTCACCAGTGACTAAATGACAATCTTTCCCTCTCCATAGCAGAGCAATCTCACCAGCGATCAGATGACAGTCTTTCCCTCTCCATAGCAGTGCGATCTCACCAGTGATCAAATGACAGTCTTTCCCTCTCCATAGCTGAGTAATCTCACCAGTGATCAAATGACAGTCTTTCCCTCTCCATAGCAGAGCAATCTCACCAGTGAACAAATGACAGTCTCCCTCTCCATAGCAGAGCAATCTCACCAGTGATCAAATGACAGTCATTCCCTCTCCAACGGAGAGCAATCTCACCAGTGATCAAATGACAGTCTCCCACTCCATAGCAGAGCAATCTCACCAGTGATCAAATGACAGTCTCCCTCTCCATAGCAGAGCAATCTCACCAGTGATCAAATGTCAGTCTCCCTCTCCATAGCAGAGCAATCTCCCCAGTGATCAAATGACAGTCTCCCTCTCCATAGGAGAGCAATCTCACCAGTGACTAAATGACAATCTTTCCCTCTCCATAGCAGAGCAATCTCACCAGTGATCAAATGACAGCCTTTCCCACTCGATAGCAGAGCAATCTTACCAGTGATTAAATCACAGTCTTCCTCTCCATAGCAGAGCAAGCTCACCAGTGATCAAATGACAGTCGTTCCCTCTCCATAGCAGAGCAATCTCACCAGTCATCAAATAACACACTTTCCCTCTCAAGAGCAGAGCAATCTCAGCAGTGATCAAATGACAGTCTCCCTCTCCATAGCAGAGCATTCTCACCAGCGATCAGATGACAGTCTTTCCCTCTCCATAGCAGAGCAATCTCACCAGTGATCAAATGACAGTCTTTCCCTCTCCATAGCAGTGTAATCTCACCAGTGATCAAATGACAGTCTCCCGCTGCGTGGCCGAGCAATCTCACCAGTGATCAAATGACAGTCTCCCTCTCCATAGCAGAATATTCTCAACAGTGACCAAATGACAGTCTTTCCCTCTCCATAGCAGAGCAATCTCACCAGTGATCAAATTACCGTCTCCCTCTCCATAGCAGAGCAATCTCACCAGTGATCAAATGACAGTCTCCCTCTCTATAGCAGAGCCATCTCACCAGTGATCAAATGACAGTCGTTCCCTCTCCATAGCAGATTAATCTCACCAGTGATCATATGACAGTCTTTCCCTCTCCATAGCAGAGCAATTTCACCAGTGATCAAATGACAGTCTTCCTCTCCATCGCAGAGCAATTTCACCAGTGATCAATTGACAGTCGTTCACTCTCCATAGCAGAGCAATCTCACCAGTGATCAAATGACAGTCTTTCCCTCTCCATTGCAGATCAATCTCACCAGTGATCAAATGACAGTCTTTCTCTCCATAGCAGAGCAATCTCACCAGTGATCAAATGACAGCATTTCCCTCTCCATAGCAGAGCAATCTCACCAGTGATCAAATGACAGTCTTTCCCTCCTTAGCTGAGTAATCTCACCAGTGATCAAATGACAGTCTTTCCCTCTCCATAGCAGAGCAATCTCACCAGTGAACAAATGACAGTCTCCCTCTCCATAGCAGAGCAATCTCACCAGTGATCAAATGACAATCATTCCCTCTCCAACGGAGAGCAATCTCACCAGTGATCAAATGACAGTCTCCCACTCCATAGCAGAGCAATCTCACCAGTGATCAAATGACAGTCTCCCTCGCCATAGCAGAGCAATCTCACCAGTGATCAAATGCCAGTCTCCCTCTCCATAGCAGAGCAATCTCACCAGGGATCAAATGACAGTCTCCCTCTCCATAGGAGAGCAATCTCACCAGTGACTAAATGACAGTCTTTCCCCCTCCATAGCAGAGCAATCTCACCAGTGATCAAATGACAGTCTCCCTCTCCATAGCAGAGCAATCTCACCAGTGATCAAATGACAGTCTCCCTCTCCATAGCAGAGCAATCTCACCAGTGATCAAATGACAGTCTTTCCCTCTCCATAACAGAGCAATCTCACCAGTGATCAAATGACAGTCTCCCTCTCCATAGCAGAGCAATCTCACCAGTGATCAAATGACAGGCTTTCCCTCTCCATAGCAGAGCAATCTCACCAGTGATCAAATGACATTCTTTCCCTCTCCAAAGCAGAGCAATCTCACGAGTGATCAAATGACAGTCTCCCGCTCCATAGCAGAGCAATCTCACTAGTGATCAAATGACAGTCTCCTTCTCCATAGCAGAGCAATCTCACCAGTGATCAAATGACAGTCTCCCGCTCCGTGGCAGAGCAATCTCACCAGTGATCAAATGACAGTCTCCCACTCCATAGCAGAACAATCTCAACAGTGACCAAATGACAGTCTTTCCCTCTCCATAGCAGAGCAATCTAACCAGTGATCAAATTACCGTCTACCTCTGCATAGCAGAGCAATCTCACCAGTGATCAAATTACAGTATTTCCCTCTCCATAGCAGATCAATCTCACCAGTGATCAAAGAACAGTCTCCCGCTCCATAGCAGAGCAATCTCACCAGTGATGAAATGGCAGTCTCCCTCTCCATAGCAGAGCAATCTCACCAGTGATCAAATGACAGTCTCCCTCTCCATAGCAGAGCAATCTCACCAGTGATCAAATGGCAGTCGTTCCCTCTCCATAGCAGAGCAATCTCACCAGTGATCAAATGACAGTCTCCCTCTACATAGCAGAGTAATCTCACCAGTGATCAAATGACAGCCTTTCCCTCTCCATAGCAGAGCAATCTTACCAGTGATCAAATCACAGTCTTCCTCTCCATAGCAGAGCAAGCTCACCAGGGATCAAATGACAGTCGTTCCCTCTCCATAGCAGAGCAATCTCACCAGTCATCAAATAACAGTCTTTCCCTCTCCAGAGCAGAGCAATCTCACCAGCGATCAAATGACAGTCTCCCTCTCCATAGCAGAGCAAGGTCACCAGTGATCAAATGACAGTCGTTCCCTCTCCATAGCAGAGCAATCTCACCAGTGATCAAATTACCGTCTCCCTCTCCATAGCAGAGCAATCTCACCAGTGATCAAATCACAGTCTTTCCCTCTCCAAAGCAGATCAATCTCACCAGTGATCAAAGGACAGTCTCCAGCTCCATAGCAGAGCAATCTCACCAGTGATCGAATGACAGTCTCCCTCTCCATAGCAGAGCAATCTCACCAGTGATCAAATGACAGGCTTTCCCTCTCCTGAGCAGAGCAATCTCACCAGTGATGAAATGACAGTCTCCCTCTCCATAGCAGAGCAATCTCACCAGTGATCAAATGACAGTCTCCCTCTCCATAGCAGAGCAATCTCACCAGTGATGAAATGGCAGTCTTCCTCTCCATAGCAGAGCAATCTCACCAGTGATCAAATGACAGTCTCCCTCTCCATAGCAGAGCAATCTCACCAGTGATCAAATGACAGTCTCCCGCTCCGTGGCAGAGCAATCTCACCAGTGATCAAATGACAGTCTCCCTCTCCATAGCAGAGCAATCTCACCAGTCATCAAATTACCGTCTCCCTCTGCATAGCAGAGCGATCTCACCAGTGATCAAATGACAGTCTTTCCCTCTCCATAGCAGATCAATCTCACCAGTGATGAAAGAACAGTCTCCCGCTCCATAGCAGAGCAATCTCACCAGTGATCGAATGACAGTCTCCCTCTCCATAGCAGAGCAATCTCACCAGTGATCAAATGACAGGCTTTCCCTCTCCTTAGCAGAGCAATCTCACCAGGGATGAAATGACAGTCTCCCTCTCCATAGCAGAGCAATCTCAACAGTGACCAAATGACAGTCTTTCCCTCTCCACAGCAGAGCAATCTCACCAGTGATCAAATGACAGTCTCCCTATCCATAGCAGAGCAATCTCACCAGTGATCAAATGACAGTCTCCCTCTCCATAGCAGAGCAATCTCACCAGTGATGAAATGGCAGTCTCCCTCTCCATAGCAGAGCAATCTCACCAGTGATCAAATGACAGTCTCCCTCTCCATAGCAGAGCAATCTCACCAGTGATCAAATGACAGTCGTTCCCTCTCCATAGCAGAGCAATCTCACCAGTGATCAAATGACTGTCTCCCTCTACATAGCAGAGTAATCTCACCAGTGATCAAATGACAGCCTTTCCCGCTCGATAGCAGAGCAATCTTACCAGTGATTAAATCACAGTCTTCCTCTCCATAGCAGAGCAAGCTCACCAGTGATCAAATGACAGTCGTTCCCTCTCCATAGCAGAGCAATCTCACCAGTCATCAAATAACACTCTTTCCCTCTCAAGAGCAGAGCAATCTCAGCAGTGATCAAATGACAGTCTCCCTCTCCATAGCAGAGCAATCTCACCAGCGATCAGATGACAGTCTTTCCCTCTCCATAGCAGAGCAATCTCACCAGTGATCAAATGACAGTCTTTGCCTCTCCATAGCAGAGTAATCTCACCAGTGATCAAATGACAGTCTCCCGCTGCGTGGCCGAGCAATCTCACCAGTGATCAAATGACAGTCTCCCTCTCCATAGCAGAATATTCTCAACAGTGACCAAATGACAGTCTTTCCCTCTCCATAGCAGAGCAATCTCACCAGTGATCAAATTACCGTCTCCCTCTCCATAGCAGAGCAATCTCACCAGTGATCAAATGACAGTCTCCCTCTCTATAGCAGAGCCATCTCACCAGTGATCAAATGACAGTCGTTCCCTCTCCATAGCAGATTAATCTCACCAGTGATCATATGACAGTCTTTCCCTCTCCATAGCAGAGCAATCTCACCAGTGATCAGATGACAGTCTTCCTCTCCATCGCAGAGCAATTTCACCAGTGATCAATTGACAGTCGCTAACTCTCCATAGCAGAGCAATCTCACCAGTGATCAAATGACAGTCTTTCCCTCTCCATTGCAGATCAATCTCACCAGTGATCAAATGACAGTCTTTCTCTCCATAGCAGAGCAATCTCACCAGTCATCAAATGACAGCATTTCCCTCTCCATAGCAGAGCAATCTCACCAGTGATGAAACGACAGTCTTTCCCTCTCCATAGCAGAGCAATCTCACCAGTGATCAAATGACAGTCTTCCTCTCCATAGCAGAGCAATCTCACCAGTGATCAATTGACAGTCGTTCACTCTCCATAGCAGAGCAATCTCACCAGTGATCAAATGACAGTCTTTCCCTCTCCATTGCAGATCAATCTCACCAGTGATCAAATGACAGTCTTTCTCTCCATAGCAGAGCAATCTCACCAGTGATCAAATGACAGCCTTTCCCTCTCCATAGCAGAGCAATCTCACCAGTGATCAAATGACAGTCTCCCTCTCCATAGCAGAGCAATCTCACCAGTGATCAAATGACAGTCTTTCCCTCCTTAGCAGAGCAATCTCACCAGCGATCAGATGACAATCTTTCCCTCTCCATAGCAGAGCAATCTCACCAGCGATCAGATGACAGTCTTTCCCTCTCCATAGCAGAGCGATCTCACCAGTGATCAAATGACAGTCTTTCCCTCTCCATAGCAGAGCAATCTCACCAGTGATCAAATGACAGTCTTTCCCTCTCCATAGCAGAGCAATCTCACCAGTGATCAAATGACAGTCTCCCTCTCCATAGCAGAGCAATCTCACCAGTGATCAAATGACAGTCATTCCCTCTCCAACGGAGAGCAATCTCACCAGTGATCAAATGACAGTCTCCCTCTACATAGCAGAGCAATCTCACCAGTGCAAATGACAGTCTCCCTCTCCATAGCAGAGCAATCTCACCAGTGATCAAATGACAGTCTCCCTCTCCATAGGAGAGCAATCTCACCAGTGACTAAATGACAGTCTTTCCCTCTCCATAGCAGAGCAATCTCAGCAGTGATCAAATGACAGTCTCCCTCTCCATAGCAGAGCAATCTCACCAGTGATCAAATGACAGTCTCACTCTCCATAGCAGAGCAATCTCACCAGTGATCAAATGACCGTCTTTCCCTCTCCATAACAGAGCAATCTCACCAGTGATCAAATGACAGTCTCCCTCTCCATAGCAGAGCAATCTCACCAGTGATCAAATGACAGTCTCCCTCTCCATAGCAGAGCAATCTCACCAGTGATCAAATGACAGGCTTTCCCTCTCCATAACAGAGCAATCTCACCAGTGATGAAATGACAGTCTCCCTCTCCATAGCAGAGCAATCTCACCAGTGATCAAATGACAGTCTCCCTCTCCATAGCAGAGCAATCTCACCAGTGATCAAATGATATTCTTTCCCTCTCCAAAGCAGAGCAATCTCACCAGTGATCAAATGACAGTCTCCCTCTCCATAGCAGAGCAATCTCACCAGTGATCAAATGACAGTCTCCCGCTCCGTGGCAGAGCAATCTCACCAGTGATTAAATGACAGTCTCCCTCTCCATAGCAGAGCAATCTCACCAGTGATCAAATTACCGTCTCCCTCTGCATAGCAGAGCAATCTCACCAGTGATCAAATGACAGTCTTTCCCTCTCCATAGCAGATCAATGTCACCAGTGATCAAAGAACAGTCTCCCGCTCCATAGCAGAGCAATCTCACCAGTGATCGAATGACAGTCTCCCTCTCCATAGCAGAGCAATCTCACCAGTGATCAAATGACAGGCTTTCCCCTATCCTTAGCAGAGCAATCTCACCAGGATGAAATGACAGTCTCCCTCTCCATAGCAGAGCAATCTCACCAGTGATCAAATGACAGTCTCCCTCTCCATAGCAGAGCAATCACAAC
>NW_027276273.1:0-42068 GCF_030028105.1 Mobula birostris
TGATTGGGAAAGAGAGTCTCTGTGCGCATTGGATTGTATTATGGGAAAGACAGAGTTTAATGGAACTGGATTGCACAATAGAGGAAGAGCGAGTTTGTGGGAATTGGATTGTATGATTTGGAAGAGAGAGATTGTGGGAATTGAATTGTATGATGGGGAAAGAGAGAGTTTGTGGGAATTGGATTATATGTTGGGGGTACAGAGAGCTCATGGGAACTGGATTGTATGATGGAGAACAATGAGTTTCAGGGAATTGGATTGTACGATGGGGAACAGAGGGTTTGTGGGTATTGGATTGTATGATGGGGGAAGAGAGAGTTTATGGGAATTGGATTGTATGATGGGGAAAAGAGAGTTTGTGTGAAATGGATTGTATGATGGGGAAAGGGAGAGTTTGTGTAAATTGGATTGTATGATGGGAAAGAGAGAGTTTTTGGGGATTTGATTGTATGATGGGGAAAGGGAGAGATTGTGGGAACTGGACTGCATTATGGGTGAAGAGAAAGTTTGTGGCAATTGGATTGTATGATGCGGAAGAGAGCGTTTGTGGGAACTGGATTGTATGATGGGGGAAGAGAGAGTTTCTGGGCACTGGATTGTATGATGGGGAACAGAGAGTTTGTGGGAATTAGATTGTATGATGGGGAAGAGAGAGTTTCTGGGAATTGGATTATATGTTATGGGATCAGAGAGCCTGTGGGACCTGTATTGTACGATGGGGTACGAAGGGTTTGTGGGAATTGGATTGTATGATGGGGAAAGACAGAGTTTGTGTGAACTGGATTGTGTAATAGGGGGAGAGCGAGTTTATGGGTATTGGATTGTATGATGGGGAAGAGAGAGTTTGTGGGAATTGAATTGTATGATGGAGAAAGAGTGAGGTTGTGGGTACTGGATTGCATGATGCGGAACAGAGAGTTTGTGGAAATGGATTGTATGATGGGGGACGAGAGAGTCTGTGGGAATTGGATTGTATGATGGGGAAGAGAGAGTTTATGGGAATTGGATTGTATGATGAGGAAGAGAGAGATGTGGGAATTGGATTGTATTATGGGGAAAGACAGAGTTTGTGGAAACTGAATTGTGCTATTGGGGAAGTGCGAGTTTGTGGGAATTGGATTGTATGATGGGGAAGAGAGAGTTTGTGGGTATTGGATTGTATGATGGGGAAAGAAAGAGTTTGTGGGAATTGGATTGTATGATAGGGAAGAGTGCGTTTGTGGGAACTGGATTGTATGATGGGGGAAGAGAGAGATGTGGGAATTGGATTGTATGATGGGGAAAGACAGAGTTTGTGGAAACTGGATTGTACAATAGGGAAAGAGTGAGATTGTGGAAACTGTATTGCATGATGGGAAGAGTGCGTTTGTGGGAACTGGATTGTTTGATGGGGAAGAGAGAGTTTGTGGGCATTGGATTGTATGATGGGCAAAGTGAGAGATTGTGAGAATTGGATTGTGTCATGGGAAAGAGAGCGTTTGTTGGAATTGGATTGCATGATGGGGAAAGCGAGAGTTTGTGGGAATTCGATTGTATAATGGGAAAGAGTGAGTTTGTGGGAATTGGATTGTATGATCGGGAAGAGAGAGAGTATGTGGGAATTGGATTGTATGATTGGAAAGGAGAGAGTTCGTGGGAATTGGATTGTATGATAGGGAACGAGAGAGTTTGTGGGAATTGGATTGTATAATGGGGAATGATAGAGTGTGTGGGAATTGGATTGTATGATGTGGAAAAGAGAGCTTATGGGAAATGGATTGCATGATGGGGAAAGAGAGAGTTTGTGGGAATTGGATTGTATGATGGGGAACAGAGAGTTTGTGGGAATTAGATTGTATGATGGGGAAGAGAGAGTTTGTGGGAATTGGATTATATGTTGGAGGAACAGAGAGCTTGTGGGACCTGGATTGTACGATGGGAACGAAGAGTTTGTGGGAATTGGATTGTATGATGGGGAAAGACAGAGTTTGTGTGAACTGGATTGTATAATAGGGAAAGTGAGTTTCTGGGTATTGGATTGTATGATGGGGAAGGGAGAGTTTGTGGGAATTGAATTGTATGATGGGGAAAGAGTGAGCTTGTGGGTACTGGATTGCATGATGGGGAACAGCGAGTTTGTGGGAATTGGATTGCAATTTGGGGGAACAGCGAGCTTGTGGAACCGGATTGTATGATGGGGAACAGAGAGTTTGTGGGAATTCGATTGTATGATGGGGACGAGAGAGTCTGTGGGAATTGGATTGTATGATGGGGCAGAGAGAGTTTATGGGAATTGGATTGTATGATAATGAAGAGAGAGATATGGGAATTGGATTGTATGATGGGGAAAGACAGAGTTTGTGGAAACTGAATTGTACTATTGGGGAAGTGCGAGTTTGTGGGAATTGGATTGTATGATGGGGAAGAGAGCGTTTGTGGGAACTGGATTGCATTATGGGGAACAGAGAGTTTGTGGGAATTAGATTTTATGATGGGGAAAGAGAGACTTTCTGGGAATTGGATTGCATCATAGGGGAACAGCGAGTTTGTGGGAATTGGATTGTCTGATGGGGAAGAGAGAGTTTGTGGGAATTGTATTGTATGATGGGGGAAGAATGAGCTTCCGGGAACTGGATTGCATGATGGGGAACAGAGAGTTTGTGGGAATTGGATTATATGTTGGGGGTACAGAGAGCTCATGGGAACTGGATTGTATGATGGAGAACAATGAGTTTCAGGGAATTGGATTGTACGATGGGGAACAGAGGGTTTGTGGGTATTGGATTGTATGATGGGGGAAGAGAGAGTTTATGGAATTGGATTGTATGATGGGAAAAGAGAGTTTGTGTGAAATGGATTGTATGATGGGGAAAGGGAGAGTTTGTGTAAATTGGATTGTATGATGGGAAAGAGAGAGTTTTTGGGATTTGATTGTATGATGGGGAAAGGGAGAGATTGTGGGAACTGGACTGCATTATGGGTGAAGAGAAAGTTTGTGGCAATTGGATTGTATGATGCGGAAGAGAGCGTTTGTGGGAACTGGATTGTATGATGGGGGAAGAGAGAGTTTCTGGGCACTGGATTGTATGATGGGGAACAGAGAGTTTGTGGGAATTAGATTGTATGATGGGGAAGAGAAGAGTTTCTGGGAATTGGATTATATGTTATGGGATCAGAGAGCCTGTGGGACCTGTATTGTACGATGGGGTACGAAGGGTTTGTGGGAATTGGATTGTATGATGGGGAAAGACAGAGTTTGTGTGAACTGGATTGTGTAATAGGGGGAGAGCGAGTTTATGGGTATTGGATTGTATGATGGGGAAGAGAGAGTTTGTGGGAATTGAATTGTATGATGGAGAAAGAGTGAGGTTGTGGGTACTGGATTGCATGATGCGGAACAGAGAGTTTGTGGAAATGGATTGTATGATGGGGGACGAGAGAGTCTGTGGGAATTGGATTGTATGATGGGGAAGAGAGAGTTTATGGGAATTGGATTGTATGATGAGGAAGAGAGAGATGTGGGAATTGGATTGTATTATGGGGAAAGACAGAGTTTGTGGAAACTGAATTGTGCTATTGGGGAAGTGCGAGTTTGTGGGAATTGGATTGTATGATGGGGAAGAGAGAGTTTGTGGTATTGGATTGTATGATGGGGAAAGAAAGAGTTTGTGGGAATTGGATTGTATGATAGGGAAGAGTGCGTTTGTGGAACTGGATTGTATGATGGGGGAAGAGAGAGATGTGGGAATTGGATTGTATGATGGGGAAAGACAGAGTTTGTGGAAACTGGATTGTACAATAGGGAAAGAGTGAGATTGTGGAAACTGTATTGCATGATGGGGAAGAGTGCGTTTGTGGGAACTGGATTGTTTGATGGGGAAGAGAGAGTTTGTGGGCATTGGATTGTATGATGGGCAAAGTGAGAGATTGTGAGAATTGGATTGTGTCATGGGAAAGAGAGCGTTTGTTGGAATTGGATTGCATGATGGGGAAAGCGAGAGTTTGTGGGAATTCGATTGTATAATGGGAAAGAGTGAGTTTGTGGGAATTGGATTGTATGATCGGGAAGAGAGAGAGTATGTGGGAATTGGATTGTATGATTGGAAAGGAGAGAGTTCGTGGGAATTGGATTGTATGATAGGGAACGAGAGAGTTTGTGGAATTGGATTGTATAATGGGGAATGATAGAGTGTGTGGGAATTGGATTGTATGTGGAAAAGAGAGCTTATGGGAAATGGATTGCATGATGGGGAAAGAGAGAGTTTGTGGGAATTGGATTGTATGATGGGGAACAGAGAGTTTGTGGGAATTAGATTGTATGATGGGGAAGAGAGAGTTTGTGGGAATTGGATTATATGTTGGAGGAACAGAGAGCTTGTGGGACCTGGATTGTACGATGGGGAACGAAGAGTTTGTGGGAATTGGATTGTATGATGGGGAAAGACAGAGTTTGTGTGAACTGGATTGTATAATAGGGGAAAGTGAGTTTCTGGGTATTGGATTGTATGATGGGGAAGGGAGAGTTTGTGGGAATTGAATTGTATGATGGGGAAAGAGTGAGCTTGTGGGTACTGGATTGCATGATGGGGAACAGCGAGTTTGTGGGAATTGGATTGCAATTTGGGGGAACAGCGAGCTTGTGGGAACCGGATTGTATGATGGGGAACAGAGAGTTTGTGGGAATTCGATTGTATGATGGGGGACGAGAGAGTCTGTGGGAATTGGATTGTATGATGGGGCAGAGAGAGTTTATGGGAATTGGATTGTATGATAATGAAGAGAGAGATATGGGAATTGGATTGTATGATGGGGAAAGACAGAGTTTGTGGAAACTGAATTGTACTATTGGGGAAGTGCGAGTTTGTGGGAATTGGATTGTATGATGGGGAAGAGAGCGTTTGTGGGAACTGGATTGCATTATGGGGAACAGAGAGTTTGTGGGAATTAGATTTTATGATGGGGAAAGAGAGACTTTCTGGGAATTGGATTGCATCATAGGGGAACAGCGAGTTTGTGGGAATTGGATTGTCTGATGGGGAAGAGAGAGTTTGTGGGAATTGTATTGTATGATGGGGGAAGAATGAGCTTCCGGGAACTGGATTGCATGATGGGGAACAGAGAGTTTGTGGGAATTGGGTTGCATGATGGGGAAAGAGAGAGTTTGTGGGAATTGGATTGCATTTTGGGGGAACAGAGAGCTTGTGGGAACCGGATTGTATGATGGGGAACAGAGAATTTCTGGGAATTGGATTGTATGATGGGGAAGAGAGAGATTGTGGGAATTGTATTGCATGATGCGGGAGGAGAGTGTTTGTGGGAATTGGATTGTATGATGGAGAAGAGATAGTTTGTGCGAATTGGATTGTATTATGGGAAAGAGAGAGTTTGTGGGAATTGGATTGTATGATGGGGAAGAGACAGTTTGCGGGAACTGGATTGTATTATGGGGAAGAGAGAGTTTGTGGGAATTGGATTGTATGATGGGGAAGAGAGAGATGTGGGAATTGGATTGTATGTTGGGGAAAGAAAGAGTTTGTGGGAACTGGATTGCACAATAGGGGAAAAGCGAGTTTGTGGGAATTGGATTGTATGATTTGGAAGAGAGAGATTGTGGGAATTGAATTGTATGATGGGGGAAGTGTGAGCTTGTGGGAACTGGATTGCATGATGGGGAACAGAGAGTTTGTGGGAATTGGATTGCATGATGGGGAAGAGAGAGTTTGTGGGAATTGAATTTAATTTTGGGGGAACAGAGAGCTTGTGGGAGCCGGATTGTATGATGGGGAACAGAGAATTTGTGGGAATTGGATTGTATGATGGGGAAGAGAGAGATTGTCGGAATTCTATTGCATGATGGTGGAAGAGATTGCTTGTGCGAATTGGATTGTATTATGGGAAAGAGAGAGTTTGTGGGAATTGGATTGTATGATGGGGAAAGCGAGAGATTGTGGGAATTGGATTTTATGATAGGGAAAGAGAGAGTTTGTGGGAATTAAATTTTATGATGGGGAAGAGAGAGTTTGTGGGAATTGGATTGTATAATGGGGAATGATAGAGTGTGTGGGAATTGGATTGCATGATGTAGAAAAGAGAGCTTATGGGAAATGAATTGCATGATGGGGAAAGAGAGAGTCTGTGGGGATTGGATTGTATGATGGGGAAAGAGAGAGTTTGTAGGAATTGGATTGTATGATGGGAAAGAGAGAGTTTGTGGGAATAGGATTGTGTTATGGGGGAAGAGTGAGCTTGTGGGTATTGGATTGTATGATGGGGAAAGAGAGAGTTTTTGGGAATTGGATTGTATGATGGGGAAGAGTGCGTTTTTGGGAACTGGATTGTATGATGGGGGAAGAGAGAGATGTGGGAATTGGATTGTATGATGTCGAAAGACAGAGTTTGTGGAAACTGGATTGTACAATAGGGGAAGAGCGAGTTTGTGGAAATTGGATTGTATGATTTGGAAGATAGCGTTTATAGGAATTGGATTGTATGACGGGAAAGAGAGAGTTTGTGGGAATTGAGTTGTGTGATGGGGGAAGAGAGAGTTTGTGTGAACTGGATTGTCTAATTTGGAAGAGAGAGTTTGTGGGAATTGGATTCTAGAATGGGAAAGAGAGAGTTTGTTGCAACTGGATTGTAGTATGGGGGAAGAGGGCTTATTGTCATTGAATTGTATGATGGAGAAGAGAGAGTTTGTATGAATTGGTTTGTATAATGGGGGAGCAGAGAGCTTGTTGGAATTAGATTGTATGATGGGGAAGAGAGAATATGTGAGAATTTGATTGTAGGATGGGGAAAGAATGAGTTTGTGGGAATTGTATTGTATGATGTGGAAAGAGTGAATTTGTGAGAATGGGATTGTACGATGGGGAAAGAGAGAGTTTGTGGGAATTGGATTATATGATGGGAAAGAGAGAGTTTGTGGAAATTGGATTGTATGATGGGAAAGACAGAGTTCGTGGGAATTGGATTGTATGATGTGGAAAGAGTGAATTTGTGAGAATGGGATTGTACGATGGGGAAAGACAGAGTTTGTGTGAACTGGATTGTATAATAGGGGGAGAGCGAGTTTCTGGGTATTGGATTGTATGATGGGGAAGAGAGAGTTTGTGGGAATTGAATTGTATGATGTAGAAAGAGTGAGCTTGTGGGTACTGGATTGCATGATGGGGAACAGAGAGTTTGTGGAAATGGATTGTATGATGGGGGACGAGAGAGTCTGTGGGAATTGGATTGTATGATGGGGAAGAGAGAGTTTATGGGAATTGGATTGTATGATGAGGAAGAGAGAGATATGGGAATTCGATTGTATTATGGGGAAAGACAGAGGTTGTGGAAAATGAATTGTACTATTGGGGAAGTGCGAGTTTGTGGGAATTGGATTGTATGATGGGGAAGAGAGCGTTTGTGGGAACTGTATTGTATGATGGGGGAAAAGAGAGTTTGTGGGCATTGGATTGTATGATGGGGAAGGGCAGAGTTTCTGGGAATTGGATTGCATAATAGGGGAAGAGCGAGTTTGTGGGAATTGGATTGTATGATGGGGAAGAGAGAGTTTGTGGAAATTGATTTGTATGATGGGGGAAGAGTGAGCTTGCGGGAACTGGATTGCATGTTGGGGAACAGAGAGTTTGTGGGTATTGGGTTGCATGATGGGGAAAGAGAGAGTTTGTGGGAATTGGATTGCATTTTGGGGGAACAGAGAGCTTGTGGGAACCGGATTGTATGATGGGGAACAGAGAATTTCTGGGAATTGGATTGTAGGATGGGGAAGAGAGAGATTGTGGGAATTGTATTGCATGATGGGGGAAGAGAGTTTTTGTGGGAATTGGATTGTATGATGGGGAAGAGATAGTTTGTGCGAATTGGATTGTATTATGGTAAAGAGAGAATTTGTGGGAATTGTATTGCATTATGGGGGAAGAGAGTGTTTGTGGGAATTGGATTGTATGATGGGGAAGAGATAGTTTGTGCGAATTGGATTGTATTATGGGAAAGACAGAGTTTGTGGGAATTGGATTGTATGACGGGGAAAGCGAGAGATTGTGGGAATTGGATTGTGCGATGGGGAACAGAGTCGTTGTGGGAATTGAATTGTATGGTGGGGGAAGAGTGACCTTATGGGAACTGGATTGCATGATGGGGAACAGAGAGTTTGTGGGAATTGGATTGCGTGATTTAGAAAGAGAGAGATTGTGGAAATTGGATTGCATGTTGGGGGGAACAGAGAGCTTGTGGGAAACGGATTGTATGATGGGGAAGAGTGAGATTGTGGGAATTGGATTGTATGATGGGGAAGAGAGAATTTGTGGGAATTTGATTGTATGATGGGCAAAGTGAGAGTGTGTTGTAATTGGATTGCATGATGTGGAAAAGAGAGCTTATGGGAAATGAATGGCATGATGGAGAAAGAGAGTTTGTGCGGATTGGATTGTATGATGGGGAAAGAGAGAGTTTGTAGGAATTGGATTGTATGATGGGAATGAGAGAGTTTGTGGGAATTGGATTGTGTGATGGGGGAAGAGTGAGCTTGTGGGTATTGGATTGTATGATGGGGAAAGAGAGAGTTTGTGGGAATTGGATTGTATGATGGGGAAGAGTGCGTTTGTGGGAACTGGATTGTATGTTGGGGGAAGAGAAAGATGTGGGAATTGGATTGTATGATGACGAAAGACAGAGTTTGTGGCAACTGGATTGTACAATAGGGGAAGAGCGAGTTTGTGGGAATTGGATTGTATGATTTGGAAGATAGCGTTTATAGGAATTGGATTGTTTGATGGGAAAGAGAGAATTTGTGGGAATTGGATTGTGTGATGGGGGAAGAGTGAGTTTGTGGGCATTGGATTGTATGATGGGGAACAGAGAGTGTGTGGGAATTGGATTGCATGATGGGGAAGAGAGAGTTTGTAGGAATTGGATTGTATGATGGGCAAAGTGAGAGTTTGTGAGAATTGGATTGTATCACGGGAAAGAGAGAGTTTGTGGGAATTGGATTGTATGATGGGGAAAGCGAGAGATTATGGGAATTGGATTTTATGATGGGGAAAGAGAGAGTTTGTGGGAATTTGATTGTATGATGGGGAAGGGAGAGTTTGTGTAAATTGGATTGTATGATGGGGGAAGAGAGAGTTCGTGGGAATAGGATTGTATGATTGGGAAAGAGAGTCTCTGTGCGCATTGGATTGTATTATGGGAAAGACAGAGTTTAATGGAACTGGATTGCACAATAGAGGAAGAGCGAGTTTGTGGGAATTGGATTGTATGATTTGGAAGAGAGAGATTGTGGGAATTGAATTGTATGATGGGGAAAGAGAGAGTTTGTGGGAATTGGATTATATGTTGGGGGTACAGAGAGCTCATGGGAACTGGATTGTATGATGGAGAACAATGAGTTTCAGGGAATTGGATTGTACGATGGGGAACAGAGGGTTTGTGGGTATTGGATTGTATGATGGGGGAAGAGAGAGTTTATGGGAATTGGATTGTATGATGGGGAAAAGAGAGTTTGTGTGAAATGGATTGTATGATGGGGAAAGGGAGAGTTTGTGTAAATTGGATTGTATGATGGGAAAGAGAGAGTTTTTGGGGATTTGATTGTATGATGGGGAAAGGGAGAGATTGTGGGAACTGGACTGCATTATGGGTGAAGAGAAAGTTTGTGGCAATTGGATTGTATGATGCGGAAGAGAGCGTTTGTGGGAACTGGATTGTATGATGGGGGAAGAGAGAGTTTCTGGGCACTGGATTGTATGATGGGGAACAGAGAGTTTGTGGGAATTAGATTGTATGATGGGGAAGAGAGAGTTTCTGGGAATTGGATTATATGTTATGGGATCAGAGAGCCTGTGGGACCTGTATTGTACGATGGGGTACGAAGGGTTTGTGGGAATTGGATTGTATGATGGGGAAAGACAGAGTTTGTGTGAACTGGATTGTGTAATAGGGGGAGAGCGAGTTTATGGGTATTGGATTGTATGATGGGGAAGAGAGAGTTTGTGGGAATTGAATTGTATGATGGAGAAAGAGTGAGGTTGTGGGTACTGGATTGCATGATGCGGAACAGAGAGTTTGTGGAAATGGATTGTATGATGGGGGACGAGAGAGTCTGTGGGAATTGGATTGTATGATGGGGAAGAGAGAGTTTATGGGAATTGGATTGTATGATGAGGAAGAGAGAGATGTGGGAATTGGATTGTATTATGGGGAAAGACAGAGTTTGTGGAAACTGAATTGTGCTATTGGGGAAGTGCGAGTTTGTGGGAATTGGATTGTATGATGGGGAAGAGAGAGTTTGTGGGTATTGGATTGTATGATGGGGAAAGAAAGAGTTTGTGGGAATTGGATTGTATGATAGGGAAGAGTGCGTTTGTGGGAACTGGATTGTATGATGGGGGAAGAGAGAGATGTGGGAATTGGATTGTATGATGGGGAAAGACAGAGTTTGTGGAAACTGGATTGTACAATAGGGAAAGAGTGAGATTGTGGAAACTGTATTGCATGATGGGGAAGAGTGCGTTTGTGGGAACTGGATTGTTTGATGGGGAAGAGAGAGTTTGTGGGCATTGGATTGTATGATGGGCAAAGTGAGAGATTGTGAGAATTGGATTGTGTCATGGGAAAGAGAGCGTTTGTTGGAATTGGATTGCATGATGGGGAAAGCGAGAGTTTGTGGGAATTCGATTGTATAATGGGAAAGAGTGAGTTTGTGGGAATTGGATTGTATGATCGGGAAGAGAGAGAGTATGTGGGAATTGGATTGTATGATTGGAAAGGAGAGAGTTCGTGGGAATTGGATTGTATGATAGGGAACGAGAGAGTTTGTGGGAATTGGATTGTATAATGGGGAATGATAGAGTGTGTGGGAATTGGATTGTATGATGTGGAAAAGAGAGCTTATGGGAAATGGATTGCATGATGGGGAAAGAGAGAGTTTGTGGGAATTGGATTGTATGATGGGGAACAGAGAGTTTGTGGGAATTAGATTGTATGATGGGGAAGAGAGAGTTTGTGGGAATTGGATTATATGTTGGAGGAACAGAGAGCTTGTGGGACCTGGATTGTACGATGGGGAACGAAGAGTTTGTGGGAATTGGATTGTATGATGGGGAAAGACAGAGTTTGTGTGAACTGGATTGTATAATAGGGGAAAGTGAGTTTCTGGGTATTGGATTGTATGATGGGGAAGGGAGAGTTTGTGGGAATTGAATTGTATGATGGGGAAAGAGTGAGCTTGTGGGTACTGGATTGCATGATGGGGAACAGCGAGTTTGTGGGAATTGGATTGCAATTTGGGGGAACAGCGAGCTTGTGGGAACCGGATTGTATGATGGGGAACAGAGAGTTTGTGGGAATTCGATTGTATGATGGGGGACGAGAGAGTCTGTGGGAATTGGATTGTATGATGGGGCAGAGAGAGTTTATGGGAATTGGATTGTATGATAATGAAGAGAGAGATATGGGAATTGGATTGTATGATGGGGAAAGACAGAGTTTGTGGAAACTGAATTGTACTATTGGGGAAGTGCGAGTTTGTGGGAATTGGATTGTATGATGGGGAAGAGAGCGTTTGTGGGAACTGGATTGCATTATGGGGAACAGAGAGTTTGTGGGAATTAGATTTTATGATGGGGAAAGAGAGACTTTCTGGGAATTGGATTGCATCATAGGGGAACAGCGAGTTTGTGGGAATTGGATTGTCTGATGGGGAAGAGAGAGTTTGTGGGAATTGTATTGTATGATGGGGGAAGAATGAGCTTCCGGGAACTGGATTGCATGATGGGGAACAGAGAGTTTGTGGGAATTGGATTATATGTTGGGGGTACAGAGAGCTCATGGGAACTGGATTGTATGATGGAGAACAATGAGTTTCAGGGAATTGGATTGTACGATGGGGAACAGAGGGTTTGTGGGTATTGGATTGTATGATGGGGGAAGAGAGAGTTTATGGGAATTGGATTGTATGATGGGGAAAAGAGAGTTTGTGTGAAATGGATTGTATGATGGGGAAAGGGAGAGTTTGTGTAAATTGGATTGTATGATGGGAAAGAGAGAGTTTTTGGGGATTTGATTGTATGATGGGGAAAGGGAGAGATTGTGGGAACTGGACTGCATTATGGGTGAAGAGAAAGTTTGTGGCAATTGGATTGTATGATGCGGAAGAGAGCGTTTGTGGGAACTGGATTGTATGATGGGGGAAGAGAGAGTTTCTGGGCACTGGATTGTATGATGGGGAACAGAGAGTTTGTGGGAATTAGATTGTATGATGGGGAAGAGAGAGTTTCTGGGAATTGGATTATATGTTATGGGATCAGAGAGCCTGTGGGACCTGTATTGTACGATGGGGTACGAAGGGTTTGTGGGAATTGGATTGTATGATGGGGAAAGACAGAGTTTGTGTGAACTGGATTGTGTAATAGGGGGAGAGCGAGTTTATGGGTATTGGATTGTATGATGGGGAAGAGAGAGTTTGTGGGAATTGAATTGTATGATGGAGAAAGAGTGAGGTTGTGGGTACTGGATTGCATGATGCGGAACAGAGAGTTTGTGGAAATGGATTGTATGATGGGGGACGAGAGAGTCTGTGGGAATTGGATTGTATGATGGGGAAGAGAGAGTTTATGGGAATTGGATTGTATGATGAGGAAGAGAGAGATGTGGGAATTGGATTGTATTATGGGGAAAGACAGAGTTTGTGGAAACTGAATTGTGCTATTGGGGAAGTGCGAGTTTGTGGGAATTGGATTGTATGATGGGGAAGAGAGAGTTTGTGGGTATTGGATTGTATGATGGGGAAAGAAAGAGTTTGTGGGAATTGGATTGTATGATAGGGAAGAGTGCGTTTGTGGGAACTGGATTGTATGATGGGGGAAGAGAGAGATGTGGGAATTGGATTGTATGATGGGGAAAGACAGAGTTTGTGGAAACTGGATTGTACAATAGGGAAAGAGTGAGATTGTGGAAACTGTATTGCATGATGGGGAAGAGTGCGTTTGTGGGAACTGGATTGTTTGATGGGGAAGAGAGAGTTTGTGGGCATTGGATTGTATGATGGGCAAAGTGAGAGATTGTGAGAATTGGATTGTGTCATGGGAAAGAGAGCGTTTGTTGGAATTGGATTGCATGATGGGGAAAGCGAGAGTTTGTGGGAATTCGATTGTATAATGGGAAAGAGTGAGTTTGTGGGAATTGGATTGTATGATCGGGAAGAGAGAGAGTATGTGGGAATTGGATTGTATGATTGGAAAGGAGAGAGTTCGTGGGAATTGGATTGTATGATAGGGAACGAGAGAGTTTGTGGGAATTGGATTGTATAATGGGGAATGATAGAGTGTGTGGGAATTGGATTGTATGATGTGGAAAAGAGAGCTTATGGGAAATGGATTGCATGATGGGGAAAGAGAGAGTTTGTGGGAATTGGATTGTATGATGGGGAACAGAGAGTTTGTGGGAATTAGATTGTATGATGGGGAAGAGAGAGTTTGTGGGAATTGGATTATATGTTGGAGGAACAGAGAGCTTGTGGGACCTGGATTGTACGATGGGGAACGAAGAGTTTGTGGGAATTGGATTGTATGATGGGGAAAGACAGAGTTTGTGTGAACTGGATTGTATAATAGGGGAAAGTGAGTTTCTGGGTATTGGATTGTATGATGGGGAAGGGAGAGTTTGTGGGAATTGAATTGTATGATGGGGAAAGAGTGAGCTTGTGGGTACTGGATTGCATGATGGGGAACAGCGAGTTTGTGGGAATTGGATTGCAATTTGGGGGAACAGCGAGCTTGTGGGAACCGGATTGTATGATGGGGAACAGAGAGTTTGTGGGAATTCGATTGTATGATGGGGGACGAGAGAGTCTGTGGGAATTGGATTGTATGATGGGGCAGAGAGAGTTTATGGGAATTGGATTGTATGATAATGAAGAGAGAGATATGGGAATTGGATTGTATGATGGGGAAAGACAGAGTTTGTGGAAACTGAATTGTACTATTGGGGAAGTGCGAGTTTGTGGGAATTGGATTGTATGATGGGGAAGAGAGCGTTTGTGGGAACTGGATTGCATTATGGGGAACAGAGAGTTTGTGGGAATTAGATTTTATGATGGGGAAAGAGAGACTTTCTGGGAATTGGATTGCATCATAGGGGAACAGCGAGTTTGTGGGAATTGGATTGTCTGATGGGGAAGAGAGAGTTTGTGGGAATTGTATTGTATGATGGGGGAAGAATGAGCTTCCGGGAACTGGATTGCATGATGGGGAACAGAGAGTTTGTGGGAATTGGGTTGCATGATGGGGAAAGAGAGAGTTTGTGGGAATTGGATTGCATTTTGGGGGAACAGAGAGCTTGTGGGAACCGGATTGTATGATGGGGAACAGAGAATTTCTGGGAATTGGATTGTATGATGGGGAAGAGAGAGATTGTGGGAATTGTATTGCATGATGCGGGAGGAGAGTGTTTGTGGGAATTGGATTGTATGATGGAGAAGAGATAGTTTGTGCGAATTGGATTGTATTATGGGAAAGAGAGAGTTTGTGGGAATTGGATTGTATGATGGGGAAGAGACAGTTTGCGGGAACTGGATTGTATTATGGGGAAGAGAGAGTTTGTGGGAATTGGATTGTATGATGGGGAAGAGAGAGATGTGGGAATTGGATTGTATGTTGGGGAAAGAAAGAGTTTGTGGGAACTGGATTGCACAATAGGGGAAAAGCGAGTTTGTGGGAATTGGATTGTATGATTTGGAAGAGAGAGATTGTGGGAATTGAATTGTATGATGGGGGAAGTGTGAGCTTGTGGGAACTGGATTGCATGATGGGGAACAGAGAGTTTGTGGGAATTGGATTGCATGATGGGGAAGAGAGAGTTTGTGGGAATTGAATTTAATTTTGGGGGAACAGAGAGCTTGTGGGAGCCGGATTGTATGATGGGGAACAGAGAATTTGTGGGAATTGGATTGTATGATGGGGAAGAGAGAGATTGTCGGAATTCTATTGCATGATGGTGGAAGAGATTGCTTGTGCGAATTGGATTGTATTATGGGAAAGAGAGAGTTTGTGGGAATTGGATTGTATGATGGGGAAAGCGAGAGATTGTGGGAATTGGATTTTATGATAGGGAAAGAGAGAGTTTGTGGGAATTAAATTTTATGATGGGGAAGAGAGAGTTTGTGGGAATTGGATTGTATAATGGGGAATGATAGAGTGTGTGGGAATTGGATTGCATGATGTAGAAAAGAGAGCTTATGGGAAATGAATTGCATGATGGGGAAAGAGAGAGTCTGTGGGGATTGGATTGTATGATGGGGAAAGAGAGAGTTTGTAGGAATTGGATTGTATGATGGGAAAGAGAGAGTTTGTGGGAATAGGATTGTGTTATGGGGGAAGAGTGAGCTTGTGGGTATTGGATTGTATGATGGGGAAAGAGAGAGTTTTTGGGAATTGGATTGTATGATGGGGAAGAGTGCGTTTTTGGGAACTGGATTGTATGATGGGGGAAGAGAGAGATGTGGGAATTGGATTGTATGATGTCGAAAGACAGAGTTTGTGGAAACTGGATTGTACAATAGGGGAAGAGCGAGTTTGTGGAAATTGGATTGTATGATTTGGAAGATAGCGTTTATAGGAATTGGATTGTATGACGGGAAAGAGAGAGTTTGTGGGAATTGAGTTGTGTGATGGGGGAAGAGAGAGTTTGTGTGAACTGGATGGTCTAATTTGGAAGAGAGAGTTTGTGGGAATTGGATTCTAGAATGGGAAAGAGAGAGTTTGTTGCAACTGGATTGTAGTATGGGGGAAGAGGGCTTATTGTCATTGAATTGTATGATGGAGAAGAGAGAGTTTGTATGAATTGGTTTGTATAATGGGGGAGCAGAGAGCTTGTTGGAATTAGATTGTATGATGGGGAAGAGAGAATATGTGAGAATTTGATTGTAGGATGGGGAAAGAATGAGTTTGTGGGAATTGTATTGTATGATGTGGAAAGAGTGAATTTGTGAGAATGGGATTGTACGATGGGGAAAGAGAGAGTTTGTGGGAATTGGATTATATGATGGGAAAGAGAGAGTTTGTGGAAATTGGATTGTATGATGGGAAAGACAGAGTTCGTGGGAATTGGATTGTATGATGTGGAAAGAGTGAATTTGTGAGAATGGGATTGTACGATGGGGAAAGACAGAGTTTGTGTGAACTGGATTGTATAATAGGGGGAGAGCGAGTTTCTGGGTATTGGATTGTATGATGGGGAAGAGAGAGTTTGTGGGAATTGAATTGTATGATGTAGAAAGAGTGAGCTTGTGGGTACTGGATTGCATGATGGGGAACAGAGAGTTTGTGGAAATGGATTGTATGATGGGGGACGAGAGAGTCTGTGGGAATTGGATTGTATGATGGGGAAGAGAGAGTTTATGGGAATTGGATTGTATGATGAGGAAGAGAGAGATATGGGAATTCGATTGTATTATGGGGAAAGACAGAGGTTGTGGAAAATGAATTGTACTATTGGGGAAGTGCGAGTTTGTGGGAATTGGATTGTATGATGGGGAAGAGAGCGTTTGTGGGAACTGTATTGTATGATGGGGGAAAAGAGAGTTTGTGGGCATTGGATTGTATGATGGGGAAGGACAGAGTTTCTGGGAATTGGATTGCATAATAGGGGAAGAGCGAGTTTGTGGGAATTGGATTGTATGATGGGGAAGAGAGAGTTTGTGGAAATTGATTTGTATGATGGGGGAAGAGTGAGCTTGCGGGAACTGGATTGCATGTTGGGGAACAGAGAGTTTGTGGGTATTGGGTTGCATGATGGGGAAAGAGAGAGTTTGTGGGAATCGGATTGCATTTTGGGGGAACAGAGAGCTTGTGGGAACCGGATTGTATGATGGGGAACAGAGAATTTCTGGGAATTGGATTGTAGGATGGGGAAGAGAGAGATTGTGGGAATTGTATTGCATGATGGGGGAAGAGAGTTTTTGTGGGAATTGGATTGTATGATGGGGAAGAGATAGTTTGTGCGAATTGGATTGTATTATGGTAAAGAGAGAATTTGTGGGAATTGTATTGCATTATGGGGGAAGAGAGTGTTTGTGGGAATTGGATTGTATGATGGGGAAGAGATAGTTTGTGCGAATTGGATTGTATTATGGGAAAGACAGAGTTTGTGGGAATTGGATTGTATGATGGGGAAAGCGAGAGATTGTGGGAATTGGATTGTGCGATGGGGAACAGAGTCGTTGTGGGAATTGAATTGTATGGTGGGGGAAGAGTGACCTTATGGGAACTGGATTGCATGATGGGGAACAGAGAGTTTGTGGGAATTGGATTGCGTGATTTAGAAAGAGAGAGATTGTGGAAATTGGATTGCATGTTGGGGGGAACAGAGAGCTTGTGGGAAACGGATTGTATGATGGGGAAGAGTGAGATTGTGGGAATTGGATTGTATGATGGGGAAGAGAGAATTTGTGGGAATTTGATTGTATGATGGGCAAAGTGAGAGTGTGTTGTAATTGGATTGCATGATGTGGAAAAGAGAGCTTATGGGAAATGAATGGCATGATGGGGAAAGAGAGTTTGTGCGGATTGGATTGTATGATGGGGAAAGAGAGAGTTTGTAGGAATTGGATTGTATGATGGGAATGAGAGAGTTTGTGGGAATTGGATTGTGTGATGGGGGAAGAGTGAACTTGTGGGTATTGGATTGTATGATGGGGAAAGAGAGAGTTTGTGGGAATTGGATTGTATGATGGGGAAGAGTGCGTTTGTGGGAACTGGATTGTATGTTGGGGGAAGAGAAAGATGTGGGAATTGGATTGTATGATGACGAAAGACAGAGTTTGTGGAAACTGGATTGTACAAAGGGGGAAGAGCGAGTTTGTGGGAATTGGATTGTATGATTTGGAAGATAGCGTTTATAGGAATTGGATTGTTTGATGGGAAAGAGAGAATTTGTGGGAATTGGATTGTGTGATGGGGGAAGAGTGAGTTTGTGGGCATTGGATTGTATGATGGGGAACAGAGAGTGTGTGGGAATTGGATTGCATGATGGGGAAGAGAGAGTTTGTAGGAATTGGATTGTATGATGGGCAAAGTGAGAGTTTGTGAGAATTGGATTGTATCACGGGAAAGAGAGAGTTTGTGGGAATTGGATTGTATGATGGGGAAAGCGAGAGATTATGGGAATTGGATTTTATGATGGGGAAAGAGAGAGTTTGTGGGAATTAAATTTTATGATGGGGAAGAGAGAGTTTGTGGGAATTCGATTGTATAATGGGAAAGAGTGAGTTTGTGGGAATTGGATTGTATGATCGGGAAGAGAGAGAGTATGTGGGAATTGGATTGTATGATTGGAAAGGAGAGAGTTCGTGGGAATTGGATTGTATGATAGGGAACGAGAGAGTTTGTGGGAATTGGATTGTATAATGGGGAATGATAGAGTGTGTGGGAATTGGATTGTATGATGTGGAAAAGAGAGCTTATGGGAAATGATTACATGATGGGGAAAGAGAGAGTTTGTGGGAATTGGATTGTATGATGGGGAACAGAGAGTTTGTGGGAATTAGATTGTATGATGGGGAAGAGAGAGTTTGTGGGAATTGGATTATATGTTGGAGGAACAGAGAGCTTGTGGGACCTGGATTGTACGATGGGGAACGAAGAGTTTGTGGGAATTGGATTGTTTGATGGGGAATAGAGAGTTTGTGGGAATTGGATTGTATAATAGGGGAAAGCGAGTTTCTGGGTATTGGATTGTATGATGGGGAAGGGAGAGTTTGTGGGAATTGAATTGTATTATTGGGAAGAGAGAGTTTGTGGGAATTGGATTGTTTGATGGGGAATAGAGAGTTTGTGGGAATTGGATTGTATTATTGGGAAGAGAGCGTTTGTGGGAATTGGATTGTATGTTGGGGGAAGAAAGAGTTTTTGGGTATTGGATTGTATGCTGAGGAAAGAGAGCGTTTGTGGGAACTAGAATGTATGATGGGAAAGAGAGAGTTTGTGGGCATTGGATTATATGATGGGGAGGAGAGAGTTTGTGGGATTGGATTGTATGATGGGGAAGAGAGTGAGATTCTGGAAACTGGATTGCATGATGGGGAACAGAGAGTTTGTGGGAATTAGATTGTATGATGGGGAAGAGAGTGTTTGTGGGAATTCGATTGTATGATGTGGTCAGAGAGAGTTTCTGGGAATTGGATTGTATGATGTGGAACAGAGAGTTTGTGGGAATTGGATTGTATGATGGGGGAAGAGAGAGTTTGTGGGAATTGGATTGTATGATGGGGAAGAGAGAGTTTGTGGGAATTGGATTGTATGATAGGGAAGATAGGGTTTGTGGGATTTGGATTGTTTGAAGGGGGAAGAGAGAGTTTGTTGCAATAGGATTGTATGATGGGGAAAGAAAGAGTTTTTCGGGTATTGGATTGTATGAATGGGAAAGAGACAGTTTGTGCGCATTGGATTGTATTATGGGAAAGAGAGAGTTTGTGGGTATTGGATAGTATGATGGGGAAGAGATAGTTTGTGGGAATTGGATAGTATGATGGGGAAGAGATAGTCTGTGGGAATTGGATAGTATGATGGGGAAGAGATAGTTTGTGGGACTTGGATTGTATAATGGGGAAGAGAGAGTTTGTGGGAATTGGACTGTATGATGGGAAAGAGATAGATGTGGGAATTCGATTGTATGATGGGGAGAGAAAGAGTTTGTGGGAACTGGATTGCACAATAGAGGAAGAGCGAGTTTGTGGGAATTGGATTGTATGATTTGGAAGAGAGAGATTGTGGGAATTGAATTGTATGATGGGGAAAAGGAGAGTTTGTGGGAATTGGATTATACGTTGGGGGTACAGAGAGCTTATGGGAACTGGATTGTATGATGTGGAACAATGCGTTTCTGGGAATTGGATTGTACGATGGGGAACATAGGGTTTGTGGGTATTGGATTGTATGATGGGGGAAGAGATAGTTTGTGCGAATTGGATTGTATGATGGGGAAAAGAGAGTTTGTGTGAAATGGATTGTATGATGGGGAAGAGAGAGTTTGTGGGAATTGGATTGCATGATGGGGAAGAGAGATTGTGGGAATTGTATTGTATGACACGGAATGAGAGAGTTTGTGGGAATTTGATTGTATGGTGGGGAAGGGAGAGTTTGTGTAAATTGGATTGTATGATGGGGGAAGAGAGAGTTCGTGGGAATAGGATTGTATGATGGGGAAAGAAAGAGTTTTTCGGGTATTGGATTGTATGATTGGGAAAGAGAGAATCTGTGCGCATTGGATTGTATTATGGGAAAGACAGAGTTTAATGGAACTGGATTGCACAACAGAGGAAGAGCGAGTTTGTGGGAATTGGATTGTATGATTTGGAAGAGAGAGATTGTGGGAATTGAATTGTATGATGGGGAAAGAGAGAGTTTGTGGGAATTGGATTATATGTTGGGGGTACAGAGAGCTCATGGGAACTGGATTGTATGATGGAGAACAATGAGTTTCAGGGAATTGGATTGTACGATGGGGAACAGAGAGTTTGTGGGAATTGGATTGTATGATGGGGAAAAGAGAGTTTGTGTGAAATGGATTGTATGGTGGGGAAATGGAGAGTTTGTGTAAATTGGATTGTATGATGGGAAAGAGAGAGTTTTTGGGGATTTGATTGTATGATGGGGAAAGGGAAAGATTGTGGGAACTGGATTGCATTATGGGTGCAGAGAAAGTTTGTGGCAATTGGATTGTATGATGGGGAAGAGAGAATTTGTGGGAATTTGATTGTATGATGGGCAAAGTGAGAGTGTGTTGTAATTGGATTGCATGATGTGGAAAAGAGAGCTTATGGGAAATGAATTGCATGATGGGGAAAGAGAGAGTCTGTGGGGATTGGATTGTATGATGGGGAAAGAGAGAGTTTGTAGGAATTGGATTGTATGATGGGAAAGAGAGAGTTTGTGGGAATAGGATTGTGTTATGGGGGAAGAGTGAGCTTGTGGGTATTGGATTGTATGATGGGGAAAGAGAGAGTTTTTGGGAATTGGATTGTATGATGGGGAAGAGTGCGTTTTTGGGAACTGGATTGTATGATGGGGGAAGAGAGAGATGTGGGAATTGGATTGTATGATCTCGAAAGACAGAGTTTGTGGAAACTGGATTGTACAATAGGGGAAGAGCGAGTTTGTGGAAATTGGATTGTATGATTTGGAAGATAGCGTTTATAGGAATTGGACTGTATGATGGGAAAGAGATAGATGTGGGAATTCGATTGTATGATGGGGAGAGAAAGAGTTTGTGGGAACTGGATTGCACAATAGAGGAAGAGCGAGTTTGTGGGAATTGGATTGTATGATTTGGAAGAGAGAGATTGTGGGAATTGAATTGTATGATGGAGAAAAGGAGAGTTTGTGGGAATTGGATTATATGTTGGGGGTACAGAGAGCTTATGGGAACTGGATTGTATGATGTGGAACAATGAGTTTCTGGGAATTGGATTGTACGATGGGGAACATAGGGTTTGTGGGTATTGGATTGTATGATGGGCGAAGAGATAGTTTGTGGGAATTGGATTGTATGATGGGGAAAAGAGAGTTTGTGTGAAATGGATTGTATGATGGGGAAGAGAGAGTTTGTGGGAATTGGATTGCATGATGGGGAAGAGAGATTGTGGGAATTGTATTGTATGACACGGAATGAGAGAGTTTGTGGGAATTTGATTGTATGATGGGGAAGGGAGAGTTTGTGTAAATTGGATTGTATGATGGGGGAAGAGAGAGTTCGTGGGAATAGGATTGTATGATTGGGAAAGAGAGAATCTGTGCGCATTGGATTGTATTATGGGAAAGACAGAGTTTAATGGAACTGGATTGCACAATAGAGGAAGAGCGAGTTTGTGGGAATTGGATTGTATGATTTGGAAGAGAGAGATTGTGGGAATTGAATTGTATGATGGGGAAAGAGAGAGTTTGTGGGAATTGGATTATATGTTGGGGGTACAGAGAGCTCATGGGAACTGGATTGTATGATGGAGAACAATGAGTTTCAGGGAATTGGATTGTACGATGGGGAACAGAGGGTTTGTGGGTATTGGATTGTATGATGGGGGAAGAGAGAGTTTATGGGAATTGGATTGTATGATGGGGAAAAGAGAGTTTGTGTGAAATGGATTGTATGATGGGGAAAGGGAGAGTTTGTGTAAATTGGATTGTATGATGGGAAAGAGAGAGTTTTTGGGGATTTGATTGTATGATGGGGAAAGGGAGAGATTGTGGGAACTGGACTGCATTATGGGTGAAGAGAAAGTTTGTGGCAATTGGATTGTATGATGCGGAAGAGAGCGTTTGTGGGAACTGGATTGTATGATGGGGGAAGAGAGAGTTTCTGGGCACTGGATTGTATGATGGGGAACAGAGAGTTTGTGGGAATTATATTGTATGATGGGGAAGAGAGAGTTTCTGGGAATTGGATTATATGTTATGGGATCAGAGAGCCTGTGGGACCTGTATTGTACGATGGGGTACGAAGGGTTTGTGGGAATTGGATTGTATGATGGGGAAAGACAGAGTTTGTGTGAACTGGATTGTGTAATAGGGGGAGAGCGAGTTTATGGGTATTGGATTGTATGATGGGGAAGAGAGAGTTTGTGGGAATTGAATTGTATGATGGAGAAAGAGTGAGGTTGTGGGTACTGGATTGCATGATGCGGAACAGAGAGTTTGTGGAAATGGATTGTATGATGGGGGACGAGAGAGTCTGTGGGAATTGGATTGTATGATGGGGAAGAGAGAGTTTATGGGAATTGGATTGTATGATGAGGAAGAGAGAGATGTGGGAATTGGATTGTATTATGGGGAAAGACAGAGTTTGTGGAAACTGAATTGTGCTATTGGGGAAGTGCGAGTTTGTGGGAATTGGATTGTATGATGGGGAAGAGAGAGTTTGTGGGTATTGGATTGTATGATGGGGAAAGAAAGAGTTTGTGGGAATTGGATTGTATGATAGGGAAGAGTGCGTTTGTGGGAACTGGATTGTATGATGGGGGAAGAGAGAGATGTGGGAATTGGATTGTATGATGGGGAAAGACAGAGTTTGTGGAAACTGGATTGTACAATAGGGAAAGAGTGAGATTGTGGAAACTGTATTGCATGATGGGGAAGAGTGCGTTTGTGGGAACTGGATTGTTTGATGGGGAAGAGAGAGTTTGTGGGCATTGGATTGTATGATGGGCAAAGTGAGAGATTGTGAGAATTGGATTGTGTCATGGGAAAGAGAGCGTTTGTTGGAATTGGATTGCATGATGGGGAAAGCGAGAGTTTGTGGGAATTCGATTGTATAATGGGAAAGAGTGAGTTTGTGGGAATTGGATTGTATGATCGGGAAGAGAGAGAGTATGTGGGAATTGGATTGTATGATTGGAAAGGAGAGAGTTCGTGGGAATTGGATTGTATGATAGGGAACGAGAGAGTTTGTGGGAATTGGATTGTATAATGGGGAATGATAGAGTGTGTGGGAATTGGATTGTATGATGTGGAAAAGAGAGCTTATGGGAAATGGATTGCATGATGGGGAAAGAGAGAGTTTGTGGGAATTGGATTGTATGATGGGGAACAGAGAGTTTGTGGGAATTAGATTGTATGATGGGGAAGAGAGAGTTTGTGGGAATTGGATTATATGTTGGAGGAACAGAGAGCTTGTGGGACCTGGATTGTACGATGGGGAACGAAGAGTTTGTGGGAATTGGATTGTATGATGGGGAAAGACAGAGTTTGTGTGAACTGGATTGTATAATAGGGGAAAGTGAGTTTCTGGGTATTGGATTGTATGATGGGGAAGGGAGAGTTTGTGGGAATTGAATTGTATGATGGGGAAAGAGTGAGCTTGTGGGTACTGGATTGCATGATGGGGAACAGCGAGTTTGTGGGAATTGGATTGCAATTTGGGGGAACAGCGAGCTTGTGGGAACCGGATTGTATGATGGGGAACAGAGAGTTTGTGGGAATTCGATTGTATGATGGGGGACGAGAGAGTCTGTGGGAATTGGATTGTATGATGGGGCAGAGAGAGTTTATGGGAATTGGATTGTATGATAATGAAGAGAGAGATATGGGAATTGGATTGTATGATGGGGAAAGACAGAGTTTGTGGAAACTGAATTGTACTATTGGGGAAGTGCGAGTTTGTGGGAATTGGATTGTATGATGGGGAAGAGAGCGTTTGTGGGAACTGGATTGCATTATGGGGAACAGAGAGTTTGTGGGAATTAGATTTTATGATGGGGAAAGAGAGACTTTCTGGGAATTGGATTGCATCATAGGGGAACAGCGAGTTTGTGGGAATTGGATTGTCTGATGGGGAAGAGAGAGTTTGTGGGAATTGTATTGTATGATGGGGGAAGAATGAGCTTCCGGGAACTGCATTGCATGATGGGGAACAGAGAGTTTGTGGGAATTGGGTTGCATGATGGGGAAAGAGAGAGTTTGTGGGAATTGGATTGCATTTTGGGGGAACAGAGAGCTTGTGGGAACCGGATTGTATGATGGGGAACAGAGAATTTCTGGGAATTGGATTGTATGATGGGGAAGAGAGAGATTGTGGGAATTGTATTGCATGATGCGGGAGGAGAGTGTTTGTGGGAATTGGATTGTATGATGGAGAAGAGATAGTTTGTGCGAATTGGATTGTATTATGGGAAAGAGAGAGTTTGTGGGAATTGGATTGTATGATGGGGAAGAGACAGTTTGCGGGAACTGGATTGTATTATGGGGAAGAGAGAGTTTGTGGGAATTGGATTGTATGATGGGGAAGAGAGAGATGTGGGAATTGGATTGTATGTTGGGGAAAGAAAGAGTTTGTGGAAACTGGATTGCACAATAGGGGAAAAGCGAGTTGTGGGAATTGGATTGTATGATTTGGAAGAGAGAGATTGTGGGAATTGAATTGTATGATGGGGGAAGTGTGAGCTTGTGGGAACTGGATTGCATGATGGGGAACAGAGAGTTTGTGGGAATTGGATTGCATGATGGGGAAGAGAGAGTTTGTGGGAATTGAATTTAATTTTGGGGGAACAGAGAGCTTGTGGGAGCCGGATTGTATGATGGGGAACAGAGAATTTGTGGGAATTGGATTGTATGATGGGGAAGAGAGAGATTGTCGGAATTCTATTGCATGATGGTGGAAGAGATTGCTTGTGCGAATTGGATTGTATTATGGGAAAGAGAGAGTTTGTGGGAATTGGATTGTATGATGGGGAAAGCGAGAGATTGTGGGAATTGGATTTTATGATAGGGAAAGAGAGAGTTTGTGGGAGTTAAATTTTATGATGGGGAAGAGAGAGTTTGTGGGAATTGGATTGTATAATGGGGAATGATAGAGTGTGTGGGAATTGGATTGCATGATGTAGAAAAGAGAGCTTATGGGAAATGAATTGCATGATGGGGAAAGAGAGAGTCTGTGGGGATTGGATTGTATGATGGGGAAAGAGAGAGTTTGTAGGAATTGGATTGTATGATGGGAAAGAGAGAGTTTGTGGGAATAGGATTGTGTTATGGGGGAAGAGTGAGCTTGTGGGTATTGGATTGTATGATGGGGAAAGAGAGAGTTTTTGGGAATTGGATTGTATGATGGGGAAGAGTGCGTTTTTGGGAACTGGATTGTATGATGGGGGAAGAGAGAGATGTGGGAATTGGATTGTATGATGTCGAAAGACAGAGTTTGTGGAAACTGGATTGTACAATAGGGGAAGAGCGAGTTTGTGGAAATTGGATTGTATGATTTGGAAGATAGCGTTTATAGGAATTGGATTGTATGATGGGAAAGAGAGAGTTTGTGGGAATTGAGTTGTGTGATGGGGGAAGAGAGAGTTTGTGTGAACTGGATTGTCTAATTTGGAAGAGAGAGTTTGTGGAATTGGATTCTAGAATGGGAAAGAGAGAGTTTGTTGCAACTGGATTGTAGTATGGGGGAAGAGGGCTTATTGTCATTGAATTGTATGATGGAGAAGAGAGAGTTTGTATGAATTGGTTTGTATAATGGGGGAGCAGAGAGCTTGTTGGAATTAGATTGTATGATGGGGAAGAGAGAATATGTGAGAATTTGATTGTAGGATGGGGAAAGAATGAGTTTGTGGGAATTGTATTGTATGATGTGGAAAGAGTGAATTTGTGAGAATGGGATTGTACGATGGGGAAAGAGAGAGTTTGTGGGAATTGGATTATATGATGGGAAAGAGAGAGTTTGTGGAAATTGGATTGTATGATGGGAAAGACAGAGTTCGTGGGAATTGGATTGTATGATGTGGAAAGAGTGAATTTGTGAGAATGGGATTGTACGATGGGGAAAGACAGAGTTTGTGTGAACTGGATTGTATAATAGGGGGAGAGCGAGTTTCTGGGTATTGGATTGTATGATGGGGAAGAGAGAGTTTGTGGGAATTGAATTGTAGGATGTAGAAAGAGTGAGCTTGTGGGTACTGGATTGCATGATGGGGAACAGAGAGTTTGTGGAAATGGATTGTATGATGGGGGACGAGAGAGTCTGTGGGAATTGGATTGTATGATGGGGAAGAGAGAGTTTATGGGAATTGGATTGTATGATGAGGAAGAGAGAGATATGGGAATTCGATTGTATTATGGGGAAAGACAGAGTTTGTGGAAAATGAATTGTACTATTGGGGAAGTGCGAGTTTGTGGGAATTGGATTGTATGATGGGGAAGAGAGCGTTTGTGGGAACTGTATTGTATGATGGGGGAAAAGAGAGTTTGTGGGCATTGGATTGTATGATGGGGAAGGACAGAGTTTCTGGGAATTGGATTGCATAATAGGGGAAGAGCGAGTTTGTGGGAATTGGATTGTATGATGGGGAAGAGAGAGTTTGTGGAAATTGATTTGTATGATGGGGGAAGAGTGAGCTTGCGGGAACTGGATTGCATGTTGGGGAACAGAGAGTTTGTGGGTATTGGGTTGCATGATGGGGAAAGAGAGAGTTTGTGGGAATTGGATTGCATTTTGGGGGAACAGAGAGCTTGTGGGAACCGGATTGTATGATGGGGAACAGAGAATTTCTGGGAATTGGATTGTAGGATGGGGAAGAGAGAGATTGTGGGAATTGTATTGCATGATGGGGGAAGAGAGTTTTTGTGGGAATTGGATTGTATGATGGGGAAGAGATAGTTTGTGCGAATTGGATTGTATTATGGTAAAGAGAGAATTTGTGGGAATTGTATTGCATTATGGGGGAAGAGAGTGTTTGTGGGAATTGGATTGTATGATGGGGAAGAGATAGTTTGTGCGAATTGGATTGTATTATGGGAAAGACAGAGTTTGTGGGAATTGGATTGTATGATGGGGAAAGCGAGAGATTGTGGGAATTGGATTGTGCGATGGGGAACAGAGTCGTTGTGGGAATTGAATTGTATGGTGGGGGAAGAGTGACCTTATGGGAACTGGATTGCATGATGGGGAACAGAGAGTTTGTGGGAATTGGATTGCGTGATTTAGAAAGAGAGAGATTGTGGAAATTGGATTGCATGTTGGGGGGAACAGAGAGCTTGTGGGAAACGGATTGTATGATGGGGAAGAGTGAGATTGTGGGAATTGGATTGTATGATGGGGAAGAGAGAATTTGTGGGAATTTGATTGTATGATGGGCAAAGTGAGAGTGTGTTGTAATTGGATTGCATGATGTGGAAAAGAGAGCTTATGGGAAATGAATGGCATGATGGGGAAAGAGAGTTTGTGCGGATTGGATTGTATGATGGGGAAAGAGAGAGTTTGTAGGAATTGGATTGTATGATGGGAATGAGAGAGTTTGTGGGAATTGGATTGTGTGATGGGGGAAGAGTGAGCTTGTGGGTATTGGATTGTATGATGGGGAAAGAGAGAGTTTGTGGGAATTGGATTGTATGATGGGGAAGAGTGCGTTTGTGGGAACTGGATTGTATGTTGGGGGAAGAGAAAGATGTGGGAATTGGATTGTATGATGACGAAAGACAGAGTTTGTGGAAACTGGATTGTACAATAGGGGAAGAGCGAGTTTGTGGGAATTGGATTGTATGATTTGGAAGATAGCGTTTATAGGAATTGGATTGTTTGATGGGAAAGAGAGAATTTGTGGGAATTGGATTGTGTGATGGGGGAAGAGTGAGTTTGTGGGCATTGGATTGTATGATGGGGAACAGAGAGTGTGTGGGAATTGGATTGCATGATGGGGAAGAGAGAGTTTGTAGGAATTGGATTGTATGATGGGCAAAGTGAGAGTTTGTGAGAATTGGATTGTATCACGGGAAAGAGAGAGTTTGTGGGAATTGGATTGTATGATGGGGAAAGCGAGAGATTATGGGAATTGGATTTTATGATGGGGAAAGAGAGAGTTTGTGGGAATTAAATTTTATGATGGGGAAGAGAGAGTTTGTGGGAATTCGATTGTATAATGGGAAAGAGTGAGTTTGTGGGAATTGGATTGTATGATCGGGAAGAGAGAGAGTATGTGGGAATTGGATTGTATGATTGGAAAGGAGAGAGTTCGTGCAATTGGATTGTATGATAGGGAACGAGAGAGTTTGTGGGAATTGGATTGTATAATGGGGAATGATAGAGTGTGTGGGAATTGGATTGTATGATGTGGAAAAGTGAGCTTATGGGAAATGATTGCATGATGGGGAAAGAGAGAGTTTGTGGGAATTGGATTGTATGATGGGGAACAGAGAGTTTGTGGGAATTAGATTGTATGATGGGGAAGAGAGAGTTTGTGGGAATTGGATTATATGTTGGAGGAACAGAGAGCTTGTGGGACCTGGATTGTACGATGGGGAACGAAGAGTTTGTGGGAATTGGATTGTTTGATGGGGAATAGAGAGTTTGTGGGAATTGGATTGTATAATAGGGGAAAGCGAGTTTCTGGGTATTGGATTGTATGATGGGGAAGGGAGAGTTTGTGGGAATTGAATTGTATTATTGGGAAGAGAGAGTTTGTGGGAATTGGATTGTTTGATGGGGAATAGAGAGTTTGTGGGAATTGGATTGTATTATTGGGAAGAGAGCGTTTGTGGGAATTGGATTGTATGTTGGGGGAAGAAAGAGTTTTTGGGTATTGGATTGTATGCTGAGGAAAGAGAGCGTTTGTGGGAACTAGAATGTATGATGGGAAAGAGAGAGTTTGTGGGCATTGGATTATATGATGGGGAGGAGAGAGTTTGTGGGATTGGATTGTATGATGGGGAAGAGAGTGAGATTCTGGAAACTGGATTGCATGATGGGGAACAGAGAGTTTGTGGGAATTAGATTGTATGATGGGGAAGAGAGTGTTTGTGGGAATTCGATTGTATGATGTGGTCAGAGAGAGTTTCTGGGAATTGGATTGTATGATGTGGAACAGAGAGTTTGTGGGAATTGGATTGTATGATGGGGGAAGAGAGAGTTTGTGGGAATTGGATTGTATGATGGGGAAGAGAGAGTTTGTGGGAATTGGATTGTATGATAGGGAAGATAGGGTTTGTGGGATTTGGATTGTTTGAAGGGGGAAGAGAGAGTTTGTTGCAATAGGATTGTATGATGGGGAAAGAAAGAGTTTTTCGGGTATTGGATTGTATGAATGGGAAAGAGACAGTTTGTGCGCATTGGATTGTATTATGGGAAAGAGAGAGTTTGTGGGTATTGGATAGTATGATGGGGAAGAGATAGTTTGTGGGAATTGGATAGTATGATGGGGAAGAGATAGTCTGTGGGAATTGGATAGTATGATGGGGAAGAGATAGTTTGTGGGAGTTGGATTGTATAATGGGGAAGAGAGAGTTTGTGGGAATTGGACTGTATGATGGGAAAGAGATAGATGTGGGAATTCGATTGTATGATGGGGAGAGAAAGAGTTTGTGGGAACTGGATTGCACAATAGAGGAAGAGCGAGTTTGTGGGAATTGGATTGTATGATTTGGAAGAGAGAGATTGTGGGAATTGAATTGTATGATGGGGAAAAGGAGAGTTTGTGGGAATTGGATTATACGTTGGGGGTACAGAGAGCTTATGGGAACTGGATTGTATGATGTGGAACAATGCGTTTCTGGGAATTGGATTGTACGATGGGGAACATAGGGTTTGTGGGTATTGGATTGTATGATGGGGAAAAGAGAGTTTGTGTGAAATGGATTGTATGATGGGGAAGAGAGAGTTTGTGGGAATTGGATTGCATGATGGGGAAGAGAGATTGTGGGAATTGTATTGTATGACACGGAATGAGAGAGTTTGTGGGAATTTGATTGTATGGTGGGGAAGGGAGAGTTTGTGTAAATTGGATTGTATGATGGGGGAAGAGAGAGTTCGTGGGAATAGGATTGTATGATGGGGAAAGAAAGAGTTTTTCGGGTATTGGATTGTATGATTGGGAAAGAGAGAATCTGTGCGCATTGGATTGTATTATGGGAAAGACAGAGTTTAATGGAACTGGATTGCACAATAGAGGAAGAGCGAGTTTGTGGGAATTGGATTGTATGATTTGGAAGAGAGAGATTGTGGGAATTGAATTGTATGATGGGGAAAGAGAGAGTTTGTGGGAATTGGATTATATGTTGGGGGTACAGAGAGCTCATGGGAACTGGATTGTATGATGGAGAACAATGAGTTTCAGGGAATTGGATTGTACGATGGGGAACAGAGAGTTTGTGGGAATTGGATTGTATGATGGGGAAAAGAGAGTTTGTGTGAAATGGATTGTATGGTGGGGAAATGGAGAGTTTGTGTAAATTGGATTGTATGATGGGAAAGAGAGAGTTTTTGGGGATTTGATTGTATGATGGGGAAAGGGAAAGATTGTGGGAACTGGATTGCATTATGGGTGCAGAGAAAGTTTGTGGCAATTGGATTGTATGATGGGGAAGAGAGAATTTGTGGGAATTTGATTGTATCATGGGCAAAGTGAGAGTGTGTTGTAATTGGATTGCATGATGTGGAAAAGAGAGCTTATGGGAATTGAATGGCATGATGGGGAAAGAGAGTTTGTGCGGATTGGATTGTATGATGGGGAAAGAGAGAGTTTGTAGGAATTGGATTGTATGATGGGAATGTGAGAGTTTGTGGTAATTGGATTGTGTGATGGGGGAAGAGTGAGCTTGTGGGTATTGGATTGTATGATGGGGAAAGAGAGAGTTTGTGGGAATTGGATTGTATGATGGGGAAGAGTGCGTTTGTGGGAACTGGATTGTATGTTGGGGGAAGAGAAAGATGTGGGAATTGGATTGTATGATGGCGAAAGACAGAGTTTGTGGCAACTGGATTGTACAATAGGGGAAGAGCGTGTTTGTGGGAATTGGATTGTATGATTTGGAAGATAGCGTTTATAGGAATTGGATTGTTTGATGGGAAAGAGAGAATTTGTGGGAATTGGATTGTGTGATGGGGGAAGAGTGAGTTTGTGGGCATTGGATTGTATGATGGGGAACAGAGACTGTGTGGGAATTGGATTGCATGATGGGGAAGAGAGAGTTTGTGGGAATTGGATTGTATGATGGGCAAAGTGAGAGTTTGTGAGAATTGGATTGTATCACGGGAAAGAGAGAGTTTGTGGGAATTGGATTGTATGATGGGGAAAGCGAGAGATTATGGGAATTGGATTTTATGATGGGGAAAGAGAGAGTTTGTGGGAATTAAATTTTATGATGGGGAAGAGAGAGTTTGTCGGAATTCGATTGTATAATGGGAAAGAGTGAGTTTGTGGGAATTGGATTGTATGATCGGGAAGAGAGAGAGTATGTGGGAATTGGATTGTATGATTGGAAAGGAGAGAGTTCGTGGGAATTGGATTGTATGATAGGGAACGAGAGAGTTTGTGGGAATTGGATTGTATAATGGGGAATGATAGAGTGTGTGGGAATTGGATTGTATGATGTGGAAAAGAGAGCTTATGGGAAATGATTGCATGATGGGGAAAGAGAGAGTTTGTGGGAATTGGATTGTATGATGGGGAACAGAGAGTTTGTGGGAATTAGATTGTATGATGGGGAAGAGAGAGTTTGTGGGAATTGGATTATATGTTGGAGGAACAGAGAGCTTGTGGGACCTGGATTGTACGATGGGGAACGAAGAGTTTGTGGGAATTGGATTGTTTGATGGGGAATAGAGAGTTTGTGGGAATTGGATTGTATAATAGGGGAAAGCGAGTTTCTGGGTATTGGATTGTATGATGGGGAAGAGAGAGTTTGTGGGAATTGAAGTGTATTATTGGGAAGAGAGAGTTTGTGGGAATTGGATTGTTTGATGGCGAAAGACAGTGTTTGTGGAAACTGGATTGTACAATGGGGAAGTGCGAGTTTGTGGGAATTGGATTGTCTGATTTGGAAGATAGCGTTTATAGGAATTGGATTGTTTGATGGGAAAGAGAGAATTTGTGGGAATTGGATTGTGTGATGGGGGAAGAGTGAGTTTGTGGGCATTGGATTGTATGATGCGGAACAGAGAGTGTGTGGGAATTGGATTGCATGATGGGGAAGAGAGAGTTTGTGGGAATTGGATTGTATGATGGGCAAAGTGAGAGTTTGTGAGAATTGGATTGTATCACGGGAAAGAGAGAGTTTGTGGGAATTGGATTGTATGATGGGGAAAGCGAGAGATTATGGGAATTGGATTTCATGATGGGGAAAGAGAGAGTTTGTGGGAATTAAATTTTATGATGGGGAAGGGAGAGTTTGTGGGAGTTCGATTGTATAATGGGAAAGAGTGAGTTTGTGGGAATTGGATTGTATGATCGGGAAGAGAGAGAGTATGTGGGAATTGGATTGTATGATTGGAAAGGAGAGAGTTCGTGGGAATTGGATTGTATGATAGGGAACGAGAGAGTTTGTGGGAATTGGATTGTATAATGGGGAATGATAGAGTGTGTGGGAATTGGATTGTATGATGTGGAAAAGAGAGGTTATGGGAAATGATTGCATGATGGGGAAAGAGAGAGTTTGTGGGAATTGGATTGTATGATGGGGAACAGAGAGTTTGTGGGAATTAGATTGTATGATGGGGAAGAGAGAGTTTGTGGGAATTGGATTATATGTTGGAGGAACAGAGAGCTTGTGGGACCTGGATTGTACGATGGGGAACGAAGAGTTTGTGGGAATTGGATTGTTTGATGGGGAATAGAGAGTTTGTGGGAATTGGATTGTATAATAGGGGAAAGCGAGTTTCTGGGTATTGGATTGTATGATGGGGAAGGGAGAGTTTGTGGGAATTGAATTGTATTATTGGGAAGAGAGAGTTTGTGAGAATTGGATTGTTTGATGGGGAATAGAGAGTTTGTGGGAATTGGATTGTATTATTGGGAAGAGAGCGTTTGTGGGAATTGGATTGTATGTTGGGGGAAGAAAGAGTTTTTGGGTATTGGATTGTATGCTGAGGAAAGAGAGCGTTTGTGGGAACTAGAATGTATGATGGGAAAGAGAGAGTTTGTGGGCATTGGATTATATGATGGGGAGGAGAGAGTTTGTGGGAATTGGATTGTATGATGGGGGAAGAGAGAGTTTGTGGGAATTGGATTGTATGATGGGGAAGAGAGAGTTTGTGGGAATTGGATTGTATGATGGGGAAGATAGGGTTTGTGGGATTTGGATTGTTTGATGGGGGAAGAGAGAGTTTGTTGCAATAGGATTGTATGATGGGGAAAAGAGAGTTTGTGTGAAATGGATTGTATGGTGGGGAAATGGAGAGTTTGTGTAAATTGGATTGTATGATGGGAAAGAGAGAGTTTTTGGGGATTTGATTGTATGATGGGGAAAGGGAGAGATTGTGAGAACTGGATTGCATTATGGGTGAAGAGAGTTTGTGGCAATTGGATTGTATGATGGGGAAGAGAGAATTTGTGGGAATTGGATTGTATGATGGGCAAAGTGAGAGTGTGTTGTAATTGGATTGTGTGATGGGGGAAGAGTGAGCTTGTGGGTATTGGATTGTATGATGGGGAAAGAGAGAGTTTGTGGGAATTGGATTGTATGATGGGGAAGAGTGCGTTTGTGGGAACTGGATTGTATGTTGGGGGAAGAGAAAGATGTGGGAATTGGATTGTATGATGGCGAAAGACAGAGTTTGTGGAAACTGGATTGTACAATAGGGGAAGAGCGAGTTTGTGGTAATTGGATTGTATGATTTGGAAGATAGCGTTTATAGGAATTGGATTGTTTGATGGGAAAGAGAGAATTTGTGGGAATTGGATTGTGTGATGGGGGAAGAGTGAGTTTGTGGGCATTGGATTGTATGATGGGGAACAGAGAGTGTGTGGGAATTGGATTGCATGATGGGGAAGAGAGAGTTTGTGGGAATTGGATTGTATGATGGGCAAAGTGAGAGTTTGTGAGAATTGGATTGTATCACGGGAAAGAGAGAGTTTGTGGGAATTGGATTGTATGATGGGGAAAGCGAGAGATTATGGGAATTGGATTTTATGATGGGGAAAGAGAGAGTTTGTGGGAATTAAATTTTATGATGGGGAAGAGAGAGTTTGTGGGAATTCGATTGTATAATGGGAAAGAGTGAGTTTGTGGGATTTGGATTGTATGATCGGGAAGAGAGAGAGTATGTGGGAATTGGATTGTATGATTGGAAAGGAGAGAGTTCGTGGGAATTGGATTGTATGATAGGGAACGAGAGAGTTTGTGGGAATTGGATTGTATAATGGGGAATGATAGAGTGTGTGGGAATTGGATTGTATGATGTGGAAAAGAGAGCTTATGGGAAATGATTGCATGATGGGGAAAGAGAGAGTTTGTGGGAATTGGATTGTATGATGGGGAACAGAGAGTTTGTGGGAATTAGATTGTATGATGGGAAAGAGAGAGTTTGTGGCAATTGGATTATATGTTGGAGGAACAGAGAGCTTGTGGGACCTGGATTGTATGATGGGGAACGAAGAGTTTGTGGGAATTGGATTGTTTGATGGGGAATACAGAGTTTGTGGGAATCGGATTGTATAATCGGGGAAAGCGAGTTTCTGGGTATTGGATTGTATGATCGGGAAGGGAGAGTTTGTGGGAATTGGATTGTTTGATGGCGAAAGACAGAGTTTGTGGAAACTGGATTGTACAATGGGGAAGAGCGAGTTTGTAGGAATTGGATTGTATGATTTGGAAGATAGCGTTTATAGGAATTGGATTGTTTGATGGGAAAGAGAGAATTTGTGGGAATTGGATTGTGTGATGGGGGTAGAGTGAGTTTGTGGGCATTGGATTGTATGATGGGGAACAGAGTGTGTGTGGGAATTGGATTGCATGATGGGGAAGAGAGAGTTTGTGGGAATTCGATTGTATGATGGGCAAAGTGAGAGTTTGTGAGAATTGGATTGCATCACGGGAAAGAGAGAGTTTGTGGGAATTGGATTGTATGATGGGGAAAGCGAGAGATTATGGGAATTGGATTTTATGATGGGGAAAGAGAGAGTTTGTGGGAATTAAATTTTATGATGGGGAAGAGAGAGTTTGTGGGGATTCGATTGTATAATGAGAAAGAGTGAGTTTGTGAGAATTGGATTGTATGATCGGGAAGAGAGAGAGTATGTGGGAATTGGATTGTATGATTGGAAAGGAGAGAGTTCGTGGGAATTGGATTGTATGATAGGGAACGAGAGAGTTTGTGGGAATTGGATTGTATGATGGGGAAAGCGAGAGATTGTGGGAATTGGATTTTATGATAGGGAAAGAGAGAGTTTGTGGGAATTAAATTTTATGATGGGGAAGAGAGAGTTTGTGGGAATTCGATTGTATAATGGGAAAGAGTGAGTTTGTGGGAATTGGATTGTATGATCGGGAGGAGAGAGAGTATGTGGGAATTGGATTGTATGATGGGAAAGGAGAGAGTTCGTGGGAATTGGATTGAATGATGGGGAACGAGAGAGTTTGTGGGAATTGGATTGTATAATGGGGAATAATAGAGTGTGTGGGAATTGGATTGCATGATGTAGAAAAGAGAGCTTATGGGAAATGAATTACATGATGGGGAAAGAGAGAGTCTGTGGGGATTGGATTGTATGATGGGGAAAGAGAGAGTTTGTAGGAATTGGATTGTATGATGGGAAAGAGAGAGTTTGTGGGAATTGCATTGTATGATGGGGAAGAGTGCGTTTTTGGGAACTGGGTTGTATGATGGGGGAAGAGAGAGATGTGGGAATTGGATTGTATGATGGCGAAAGACAGAGTTTGTGGAAACTGGATTGTACAATAGGGGAAGAGCGAGTTTGTGGAAATTGGATTGTATGATTTGGAAGATAGCGTTTATAGGAATTGGATTGTATGATGGGAAAGAGAGAGTTTGTGGGAATTGGATTGTGTGATGGGGGAAGAGAGAGTTTGTGTGAACTGGATTGTCTAATTTGGAAGAGAGAGTTTGTGGGAATTGGATTCTGGAATGGGAAAGAGAGAGTTTGTTGCAACTGGATTGTAGTATGGGGAAGAGGGCTTATTGTCATTGAATTGTATGATGGAGAAGAGAGAGTTTGTATGAATTGGTTTGTATAATGGGGGAGCAGAGAGCTTGTTGGAATTAGATTGTATGATGGGGAAGAGAGAGTATGTGAGAATTTGATTGTAGGATGGGGAAAGAATGAGTTTGTGGGAATGTATTGTATGATGGGGAAAGAGTGAATTTGTGAGAATGGGATTGTACGATGGGGAAAGAGAGAGTTTGTGCGAATTGGATTATATGAAGGGAAAGAGAGAGTTTGTGGAAATTGGATTGTATGATGGGAAAGACAGAGTTCGTGGGAATTGGATTGTATGATGGGGAAGAGAGAGTTTCTGGGAATTGGATTATATGTTGTGGGAACAGAGAGCTTGTGGGACCTGTATTGTACGATGGGGAACGAAGAGTTTGTGGGAATTGGATTGTATGATGGGGAAAGACAGTTTGTGTGAACTGGATTGTATAATAGGGGGAGAGCGAGTTTCTGGGTATTGGATTGTATGATGGGGAAGAGAGAGTTTGTGGGAAATGAATTGTATGATGTAGAAAGAGTGAGCTTGTGGGTACTGGATTGCATGATGGGGAACAGAGAGTTTGTGGAAATGGATTGTATGATGGGGGACGAGAGAGTCTGTGGGAATTGGATTGTATGATGGGGAAGAGAGAGTTTATGGGAATTGGATTGTATGATGAGGAAGAGAGAGATGTGGGAATTGGATTGTATTATGGGGAAAGACAGAGTTTGTGGAAACTGAATTGTACTATTGGGGAAGTGCGAGTTTGTGGGAATTGGATTGTATGATGGGGAAGAGAGCGTTTGTGGGAACTGTATTGTATGATGGGGGAAAAGAGAGTTTGTGGGCATTGGATTGTATGATGGGGAAGGACAGAGTTTCTGGGAATTGGATTGCATAATAGGGGAAGAGCGAGTTTGTGGGAATTGGATTGTATGATGGGGAAGAGAGAGTTTGTGGGAATTGATTTGTATGATGGGGGAAGAGTGAGCTTGCGGGAACTGGATTGCATGATGGGGAACAGAGAGTTTGTGGGAATTGGGTTGCATGATGGGGAAAGAGAGAGTTTGTGGGAATTGGATTGCATTTTGGGGGAACAGAGAGCTTGTGGGAACCGGATTGTATGATGGGGAACAGAGAATTTCTGGGAATTGGATTGTATGATGGGGAAGAGAGAGATTGTGGGAATTGTATTGCATGATGGGGGAAGAGAGTTTTTGTGGGAATTGGATTGTATGATGGAGAAGAGATAGTTTGTGCGAATTGGATTGTATTATGGTAACGAGATAGTTTGTGGTAATTGGATTGAATGATGGGGAAGAGAGAGTTTGTGGGAATTGGATTGTATGATGGGAAAGAGATAGTTTGTAGGAATTGGATTGTATTATGGGTAAGAGAGCGTTTGTGGGATTTGGATTGTATGATGGGGAAAGAAAGAGTTTGTGGGAACTGGATTGCTCAATAGGGGAAGAGCGAGTTTGTGGGAATTGGATTGTATGATTTGGAAGAGAGAGATTGTGGGAATTAAATTGTATGATGGGGTAAGAGTGAGCTTGTGTCAACTGGATTGCATGATGGGGAACAGAGAGTTTGTGGAATTGGATTGCATGATGGGGAAGAGAGAGTTTGTGGGAATTGAATTTAATTTTGGGGGAACAGAGAGCTTGTGGGAACCGGATTGTATGATGGGGAAGAGAGAATTTGTGGGAATTGTATTGCATTATGGGGGAAGAGAGTGTTTGTGGGAATTGGATTGTATGATGGGGAAGAGATAGTTTGTGCGAATTGGATTGTATTATGGGAAAGACAGAGTTTGTGGGAATTGGATTGTATGATGGGGAAAGCGAGAATTGTGGGAATTGGATTGTACGATGGGGAACAGAGACGTTGTGGGAATTGAATTGTATGTTGGGGGAAGAGTGACCTTATGGGAACTGGATTGCATGATGGGGAACAGAGAGTTTGAAGGAATTGGATTGCATGATTTAGAAAGAGAGAGATTGTGGAAATTGGATTGCATGTTGGGGGGAACAGAGAGCTTGTGGGAAACGGATTGTATGATGGGGAAGAGTGAGATTGTGGGAATTGGATTGTATTATGGGAAAGAGAGAGTTTGTGGGAATTGGATTGTATGAAGGGGAAAGCGAGAGATTGTGGGAATTGGATTTTATGATGGGGAGGAGAGAGTTTGTGGGAATTGGATTGTATGATGGGGAAGAGAGAGATTGTGGGAATTGAATTGTATGATGGGGAAGTGTGAGCTTGTGGGAACTTGATTGCATGATGGGGAAGAGAGAGTTTGTGGGAATTGGATTGTATGATGGGGAGGAGAGAGTTTGTGGGAATTGGATTGTATGATGGGAAAGAGAGAGTTTGTGGGAATTGGATTGTATGATGGGAAAGAGAGAGTTTGTGGGAATTGGATTGCATGATGAGGAAGAGAGAGTTTGTGGGAATTGGATTGTATGATGGGGTGGAGAGAGTTTGTGGGAATTGGATTGTATGCTGGGGAAGACAGAGATTTGGGAATTGGATTGTATGATGGGGAAAGACTGAGTTTGTAGGAACTGGATTGTATAATAGGGGAAGAGCGAGTTTGTGGTAATTCGATTGTATGATGGGGGAAATGTGTGCTTGTGGGAAATGTATTGCCTGATGGGGACGAGAAAGTCACTGGGAATTGGATTGTATGATGGGGAGGAGAGAGTTTGTGCGAATTGGATTGTATGATGGGGAACAGAGAGTTTGTGGGAATTGGATTGTAACATTGGAGAAGATAGAGTTTGTTGGAATTGGATTGTTTGATGGGGAATAGAGAGTTTGTGGGAATTGGATTGTATTATTGGGAAGAGAGAGTTTGTGGCAATTGGATTGTATGTTGGGGGAAGAAAGAGTTTTTGGGTATTGGATTGTATGCTGAGGAAAGAGAGCGTTTGTGGGAACTAGAATGTATGATGGGAAAGAGAGAGTTTGTGGGCATTGGATTATATGATGGGGAGGAGAGAGTTTGTGTTATTGGATTGTATGTTGGGGAAGAGAGTGTTTGTGGAAATTGGATTTTATTATGGGGAAGAGAGATGTGAGAATTGGATAGTATGATGGGGAAAGACAGAGTTTGTGGGAACTGGATTGTATTATAGGGGAATAGCGAGTTTGTGGGAATTGAATGGTATGATGGGGAAGAGTGAGATTCTGGAAACTGGATTGCATGATGGGGAACAGAGAGTTTGTGGGAATTAGATTGTATGATGGGGAAGAGAGTGTTTGTGGGAATTCGATTGTATGATGTGGTCAGAGAGATTTTCTGGGAATTGGATTGTATGATGTGGAACAGAGAGTTTGTGGGAATTGATTTGTATGATGGGGGAAGAGTGAGCTTGCGGGAACTGGATTGCATGATGGGGAACAGAGGGTTTGTGGGAATTGGGTTGCATGATGGGGAAAGAGAGAGTTTGCGGGAATTGGATTGCATTTTGGGGGAACAGAGAGCTTGTGGGAACCGGATTGTATGATGGGGAACAGAGAATTTCTGGGAATTGGATCGTATGATGGGGAAGAGAGAGATTGTGGGAATTGTATTGCATGATGGGGGAAGACAGTGTTTGTGGGAATTGGATTGTATGATGGGGAAGAGATAGTTTGTACGAACTGGATTGTATTATGGGAAAGAGATAGTTTGTGGGAATTGGATTGTATTATGGGGAAGAGAGAGTTTGTGGGAATTGGATTGTATGATTGGGGAAAGAAAGAGTTTGTGGTAACTCGATTGCTCAATAGGGGAAGAGCGAGCTTGTGGGAATTGGATTGTATGATTTGGAAGAGAGAGATTGTAGGAATTAAATTGTACGATGGGGTAAGGGTGAGCTTGTGGGAACTGGATTGCATGATGGGGAACAGAGAGTTTGTGGGAATTGGATAGCATGATGGGGAAGACAGAGTTTGTGGGAATTGGATTGTATAATAGGGGAAAGCGAGTTTCTGGGTATTGGATTGTATGATGGGGAAGAGAGAGTTTGTGGGAATTGAAGTGTATTATTGGGAAGAGAGAGTTTGTGGGAATTGGATTGTTTGATGGCGAAAGACAGAGTTTGTGGAAACTGGATTGTACAATGGGGAAGTGCGAGTTTGTGGGAATTGGATTGTCTGATTTGGAAGATAGCGTTTATAGGAATTGGATTGTTTGATGGGAAAGAGAGAATTTGTGGGAATTGGATTGTGTGATGGGGGAAGAGTGAGTTTGTGGGCATTGGATTGTATGATGCGGAACAGAGAGTGTGTGGGAATTGGATTGCATGATGGGGAAGAGAGAGTTTGTGGGAATTGGATTGTATGATGGGCAAAGTGAGAGTTTGTGAGAATTGGATTGTATCACGGGAAAGAGAGAGTTTGTGGGAATTGGATTGTATGATGGGGAAAGCGAGAGATTATGGGAATTGGATTTTATGATGGGGAAAGAGAGAGTTTGTGGGAATTAAATTTTATGATGGGGAAGGGAGAGTTTGTGGGAGTTCGATTGTATAATGGGAAAGAGTGAGTTTGTGGGAATTGGATTGTATGATCGGGAAGAGAGAGAGTATGTGGGAATTGGATTGTATGATTGGAAAGGAGAGAGTTCGTGGGAATTGGATTGTATGATAGGGAACGAGAGAGTTTGTGGGAATTGGATTGTATAATGGGGAATGATAGAGTGTGTGGGAATTGGATTGTATGATGTGGAAAAGAGAGCTTATGGGAAATGATTGCATGATGGGGAAAGAGAGAGTTTGTGGGAATTGGATTGTATGATGGGGAACAGAGAGTTTGTGGGAATTAGATTGTATGATGGGGAAGAGAGAGTTTGTGGGAATTGGATTATATGTTGGAGGAACAGAGAGCTTGTGGGACCTGGTATGTACGATGGGGAACGAAGAGTTTGTGGGAATTGGATTGTTTGATGGGGAATAGAGAGTTTGTGGGAATTGGATTGTATAATAGGGGAAAGCGAGTTTCTGGGTATTGGATTGTATGATGGGGAAGGGAGAGTTTGTGGGAATTGAATTGTATTATTGGGAAGAGAGAGTTTGTGGGAATTGGATTGTTTGATGGGGAATAGAGAGTTTGTGGGAATTGGATTGTATTATTGGGAAGAGAGCGTTTGTGGGAATTGGATTGTATGTTGGGGGAAGAAAGAGTTTTTGGGTATTGGATTGTATGCTGAGGAAAGAGAGCGTTTGTGGGAACTAGAATGTATGATGGGAAAGAGAGAGTTTGTGGGCATTGGATTATATGATGGGGAGGAGAGAGTTTGTGGGATTGGATTGTATGATGGGGAAGAGAGTGAGATTCTGGAAACTGGATTGCATGATGGGGAACAGAGAGTTTGTGGGAATTAGATTGTATGATGGGGAAGAGAGTGTTTGTGGGAATTCGATTGTATGATGTGGTCAGAGAGAGTTTCTGGGAATTGGATTGTATGATGTGGAACAGAGAGTTTGTGGGAATTGGATTGTATGATGGGGGAAGAGAGAGTTTGTGGGAATTGGATTGTATGATGGGGAAGAGAGAGTTTGTGGGAATTGGATTGTATGATGGGGAAGATAGGGTTTGTGGGATTTGGATTGTTTGATGGGGGAAGAGAGAGTTTGTTGCAATAGGATTGTATGATGGGGAAAAGAGAGTTTGTGTGAAATGGATTGTATGGTGGGG
>NW_027276274.1:315328-375328 GCF_030028105.1 Mobula birostris
TAAGGGAAAAATTCCTTCCTGTCTTGTTTCATCCATGGAATGATTCATAGTTGTGTAATTCAATACTTCATTCAGGATTTAATATAGTTAGTCATCAGTCCTTTTTGGAAAAGATCAGATGCATTACTTTCAAGGTCCTAACTTCCTGATTTTACACTGATGTTGCAGATACAGTGATGCACATCAGGGTTTTATTTAGCTTTGTTCGTGTAACCTTTGTTCGTCTAACCCTAACCCAACGTTTGTAGTAACTTGATATTGCCCTCAACAAAGCACAACACAGAAGTCAACAAAGACTTAACAGAACTTAACAAGGCATTGGTTACAGTATATCGACCTCTGTCCACTGCAGCCAATTCCTCGAGAGAGTCCTGTTGATTTTCATTTTTAAAATTAATTTAGTTTAATTTTATGGTTGTTCTCTTAAATGCAGTTTTAAATTGCAATGATGTAAACAAATGACCTCTAATTCTCAAGAAAATTGAAACTTGTAAAAACTGGTTTGTCAGAATATTGAACATAGAATGGTATAGCACAGGAACACAATGTCATGCCCAAACTAATTAAACTAGTAATTAATTGCCTAACTGAACTACTCATTTCTGCTTCCACAATGTTCATATCTCCCCTTCCCTACACATGCATGTGCCTATGTAGGAACTTCGAGATGTCTCTATCATATCTTCCATATACATAAGACATAACAGCAGAATTAAGCCATTCGAGCCCATCGAGTCTGTCTGCCATTTCATCATGGCTGATACCAGATCCCATACAAATCCATAGTCCTGCCCTCTCACCACATCCCTTGGTGCCCCCACCAATCAACTTCCACTTTGAATATACCCATGGACTTGGCCTCCACCGCAGTCCGTGGCAGAGCATTCCACAGATTCACTATTCTTTGGCTTAAAAAAACCCTTGTTACTTCTGTTCTAAATGGTCACCCCTCAATTTTGAGGCTGGGCCCTCCAGTTCAGGATACCACCACCATCGGAAACATCCTCTCCACATCCATCTTATCTAGTCCTTTCAATATTTGGTAGGTTTCAGTGAGATTCCCCTGCATTCTTCTAAATTCCAGTGAGTACAGGCCCAAAGCTGCCAAACACTCCTCATATATTAACCCCTTCATTCCTGGAATCATCCCCGTGAATCTCCTCTGGACTCTGTCCAATGACAACACATCGGTTCTGAGATAAGGGGTCCAAAACTGTTGACAATACTCCAAGTGCAGCCTGACTAGTGTCTTATAAAGTCTCAGCATTATCTCCTTGCTTTTGTATTCTATTCCCCTTGAAATAAATGGCAACATTTCAGTTGCCTTCTTTACCGCAGACTCAACCTGTAAATTAAACTCCTTGGAGTCTTGCACAAGGGCTCCCAATACCCTCTGCACCTCTGACGTTTGAATTTTCTCCCCATTTAGATAATAGTCCAAAGTATTGTTCCCAACACTATATTCCATCTGCCACTTTTTTGCCCATTATTCCAATCTGTCCAAGTCCTGCTGTAATTACATTGCCTCCTCAGCACTACCTACCTCTCCATCTATCTTCATGTCAATCAGAAACTTTGTCACAAAGCTAACAATTGCACTATTTAAATCATTGACAAACAATGTGAAAAGTAGCGGTCCCTGAGGAACACCGCTAGTCATTGGCAGCCAACCAAAAACGGCCCCCTTTATTTCCACTCGCTGCCTCCTGCCTCTCAGCCATTTCTCTATCCATGCCACTATACTTCCTGTAAAACCATAGCCTCATGTGAAGCACCTTATCAAATGCCTTCTGAAAATCTAAGTAAATGACATCCACTACCTCTTCTTTGTCCACCCTGCCAGTTACTTCCTTGAAGAATTCTAACAGATTTGTCAGGCAAGATTTCCTTTCACAGAAACCATACTGACTTTTGACTTATTTTATCATTGGTCTCCAAGTACCCCAAATCCTCATCCTTAATAATAGACGCCAATACTCTTCCAACCACTGAGGTTAGGCTAACTGGCCAAAAATTTCCTCTCTTTTGTCTTCCTATGTAAGAACTTCTAAATGTCACCAGGTGGGGAGGAGAAGATGGCGGCACAACGCAGCGTGCGCGGCCACTCTGGAATGATATTTGTATTTGTTAAGTAGGGGCCGTGCACAATCCTGATTTGATAGAGACAGATGTGAGAAGCACGGAGGAACATCTGGTGAAACTTCTGAAATGCCCGCTTCGTTGCCGCTGCTACTGTGCGATCAAGAATCTCTGGAGGGGAAGGCCCCAAATCCTCTGCTTTGCTCATTGCTTGGTGGCCGGGGCCGGGATCGAAGCGCTCGGCAGAGATGGTGCTCGGTACTCGGTGTTGGAGGGCTGGTCGGAGGCTCGAAGTTTTCAGATGGACTCAAGAGTCGGCTGTGGTCGGGTGCTTCCAGGGTGCTGCATCGGCAAGTTTGAGGCGCTGGAAGCTCATGGCAGGGAGAGTTTTTCTTCCTTCTACCGTCTGCATGAGATGATGGGACTTTCCAGAGACTTTGAGACTTTTTTTTACCATGCCCATGGTCTGTTCTTTATCAAATTACGGTATTGCTTTTCACTGTTGTAACTGAGAGCTAAGGTACCGGTGACCCCAGTTTCCATCCGGAGGTCAGTGTGGACATGGTGGAGGATTACAAATACCTGGGGATACAAATTGACAATTATTTATGGTGCAACTGTAGAGAAAACCAATTTCCCCCAGGATCAATGAAGTATGACTATGACTATGACTGTGACTGTGACTATGACTATGACTATGACTATGACTATATGTTAAAATTATGTGGTTTTTGTCAGTTTTTCTGTCTTGGCCTGTCTTGTGTTTCTGTGATATCATACTGGAGGAATATTGTATCATTTCTTAATGCACGCATTACTAAATGACAATAAAAGAGGACTACGTGTCCTCATAATCTAATCTAATCTAATCCTCCCTTCTTAAAGAGCAGAGTGAAATTTTCAATTTTCTAGTCTTCCAGGACCATGCAAGAATCAAGTGATTCTTGAAAGATCATGATCAATGCATCCGTTATTTCTTCAGCAACCTCTCTCAGGACTCTTGGATGTAGTCCATCTGGTCCAGGTAACCTATCCACCTGAAGACCTTTCAGTTTGCCTCGCACTTTTTCCGTTATAATAGCAATGGCACTCCCTGACACTCACAGACCACTGGCCCAATGCTAGTATCTTCTCCGTGGATTGTCACCTTGTCGTGGTGGAGAAGTTTGTGTGGTCCTGTGATCCCGAGAGCAATGCCGTCTGGAGCTATGCTCCTGGTAGGGTCACCCATGGCAGTAAGGTCGAGGGTGAGGTCCCTGACAAAGAACAATCCAACAAAGACCTCAACGGTGGAACAGGCGAACTAAGTTACTTTGAACTCAGCGGCTGTGAAGGCGGATGAAGGCTGCAACAAATCCATCAGCTCCAATCGTCGTGGTTTCCATGCCATTGGAATCAGTTGGTTGATTTGTGAAGTATTGTGTGCTTCTTGGAGTGCAACATCAAGTACACGTTATACAAATACATGCACCGGTGCCTTCGCTCTGTGGGCCACTTCTTCAATCTTCCACAGTGAAGACTGAAACAAAGTACTTATTAAGTTCATCTTCCATTTCTTTATCCACTATTACTACCTCATCAACATTATTTTCCAGTGATCCAATATCAACTCTCACCTCCTTTTTATTCTTTATATAACTGAAAATGACTTTTAGAAACCGGCTTTATATTATTGGTTAGCTTGCCCTTATTTTTTATAGATTTCTAGTTGCTTTTTGTTGGATTTTAAAAGCTTCCCAATCATCCAACTTCCTACTCATTTTTGCTACTTTGTATGCCCTTTCCTTTATTTTTATGCAGTCCTTAACTTCCCTTGTCAGCTACAGTTGCCTAGCCCTGCCGTTTGAGAACTTCGTCTGTGGGACATATCTATCGTGCGTCTTGTGAACTATTCCCAGAAACTTCAACCACCTCTGCTCTGCCGTCATCCCTGCCAGTATCCTCCTCCAACCCATCAGGGCAAGCTCCTCTATTGTGGATCTGTAATTCCCTTCATTCCATTGCAATACTGATACATCTGACTTATGTTCCTCCCTCCCAAATCACAGTATGAATTTAATCATGTTACGATCACTGCCTCCTAAGGGTTCCTTTACATTAAGCTTCAAAAAAGATCTGGTTTATTACACAATGCCCAATCTAAGATAGCCTTTCTCCTAGTAGGCTCAAGCACAAGTGCTCTAAAAAGCCATCTCATAGGCATTCAACAAATCCCCTCCCTTGTGATCCAATAGCAACCTGACTTTCCCAACCTCCTTGCATATTGAAGGTCCCAATTACAGTTGTGACATTACCCTTATCACATGCCCTTTCCAGCTCCCTTTGCAATCTCAACCCCACATTTTGGCTACTATTTAGAAGCCTATATATGATTCCCATAATGGTCTTTTATGTTTGTAGTTTCTTAACTCCACCCACAAACATTTGACATTGTCTGATCCTATGTTACCTCTTTCTAAAGATGTAATTCCATCTCTTACCAACAGAACCACACCACCACCTGTGCCTTCCTGCCAGTCCTTTCAATACAAAGTATATCCTTCGATATTAAACTCCCTACTATGCCCTTCTTTCAGCCACAATGTAGTGTGCCAACAACGTCATACTGACCAATCTCTAACTGCGCCACGAGTTCGTCCACTTTATTCTGAATGCTACGTACATTTAAATACAGCACCTTGAATTCTGCATTCTTCACCCTTCTGAATTTTGCCTTTGTGGTACAAATTAACTCTATGCTCTGTCTGCATTTGTACCTGATCATTGGCTTTTCCTTCCTTACATTCATATTATATCTATCATCTACTTGTAAACTGCTGACTCATCCTCAGCTCTATCATATTGTTCCCATCCCCTGCCATATTAGTTTAAACCACTCCAAACAGCTCTACGAAACCTGCCAACAAGGATATTGGTCCCCCTCGGATTCAAGTACAACCTCTCCCTTTTGACGTCACACCTGCCCCAAAAGAGGTCCCAAAGATCCAGAAATCTGAATCCCTTCCCCCACCTCAATTCTTCAGCTACGCATTGACCTGCCCTCATTCAATTCCTACCATTGTCGTGTGGCACAGGCAGCAATCTTGAGATTACTACCCTTGAGGTCCTCTTCTCAGCTTCCCTCCTAACTCCTTGTACGTCCTCCCTTTGTCTAACTAGGTCATTGGTACCAATGTGTACCCCAACTTCTGGCTGCTCACCCTCCCTTTTCAAAATATTGTGGACACATTCAAAAACACTGCGGACCCCGGCACCTGGGAGGCAAACTACCATCCATTGGAAGTCAACTGAGCCCAAATGTACGGGCAGCACAGCAGCGTAGGCGGCGAGCAACTGCCTCTCAGTGCCAAGAATCTGGCTTTGATCTGACCTTCAGAGTCCTTTTGTGCAGTTTGCACTTTCTCCCTGTGACTGCATGGATTCCCCTTGTTTCTCCGATTTCTTCCCACGTGGATTTCCCTTGTTTCTCCAATTTCTTCCCACGTGGATTTCCCCATGTTGCTCTGATCTCTTCCCAACGTGGATTTCCCTTGTTTCTTCGATTTCTTCCCACGTAGATTTCCCTTGCTTTCTACGATTTCTTCCCACATTCCAGACATATTCAGAGTTTTAGGTTAATTAGTTGCTGTAAATTTCCCCATCTGTCTAGGCGAATGGAAGACTTTGGGAGGAAGGACTTGTGATTATGGGGAGGGGGGGGTCAAAATAGTACTTGATGGTCACCATAGACTTGGTGGGTCAAAGAGCTTGTTTCCCCCTCAGTAACTCCATTATTTTGGACATATTCAGCCTGTGTGAGGGAGAGCAGAGATTGCAAGGGTAATAAGCAAGCTGATGACAGCATTGGTTTATTGAAGTTGAGAAAGTGAACAGAAACACCATACTTAAGAGAGCTATTTTATCTGGAACCACAGATGTGACTTCTATTAGCGGTATTACCTGCAGTTATAGAGTTATGGGCGACTCTGTGGAGTGGGAGGCGAATGAATTACCGTAATTTTTATGATACAATGTCTTAATAAATCAGATAACACTAGGGTGCTGGATAATAAAGGCATCCGATAGTCTTGCGAGACCATGGATCTGTGCCTGGAAAGTCTTCATTCTCCAGGACACAGGCCTGGGCAAGGTTGTATGGAAAACCAGCAGTTGCCCATGCTGCAAGTCTCTCCTCTCCACGACACCAACGTTGTCCAACGGAAGGGCATTAGGACCCATACAGCTTGGCACCAGTGTTGTCGCAGAGCAATGTGTGATTAAGTGCCTTGCTCAAGGACACAACATGTTGCCTCAGCTGGGGCTCGAACTCACGACCTTCAGGTAGCTAATCCAATGCCTTAACCACTTGGCCACGTGCCCACTGGTGGTGGATAAAGCTCTATTAAATAGTAGGAAAATGAGCTCTGATGTGGAGAAATTCAGAAATTTGGAGAGGAAGACAAAGAAATTGCACTTGGCAGCAAGTGGGCAGAGATAGCCAGAGCCAGCCTGGAAATGGACAGTGCATGCAAAGTCCGGGAAGGATGTTGCTGGATCTTGAGGACCCTTATGTCGCCCTCAGATTTGAGTCGGAGCTGAGTGGAATAGTACCAAGACAAAACTGAAGGCTGTTTACCTATTTGCAGACTAACATCACAAATAGAAATAAACAAAGACATTATGCAGGTATCATTGCAAAAACATGAGCTAGCTATTCCAAGCTGAGCCAAGTGGAAAGGTGGTGGGGTCACCGTGTTGTTAAAGAACAGAGAATGGCAGTGGACACAAGGATTTTAGGTGACGAATCCAGGAAAGGGAATCAGCTCAGTTGGAGCTGGCATCCTTGTCAGTGTCCCCTTCCTATCATTCTTGGCCAACTCTTCTATCCTATCTCTGTAATTCCCTTTATTCCACTGTAATACTGATATACCTGACTTTACTTTCTCCATCTTAAACTGCAGGATGAATTGTATGATGATCACTGCATCCTAAGCATTCCTTTACCATAAGCTCCCTCATCAAATTTGGTTCATTACACAACATCCAGGCCTGATGAAGAGTCATAGTCCAAAACGTTGACTCTTTATTACATTCCATAGTTGCTGCCTGAACTGCTGAGTTCCTCCAGAATTTTATGTGTGTAACTCTGGATTTCTAGCATCTGTAGAATTTCATGTGTTTATACCTGAGTACAGGAGTCGGGATGTTATGCTGAAGTTGGTGAGGCCTAATTTGCAGTATTGTGAGCAGTTCTGGTCATCTATCTACAAGTAAGTTATCAATAAGATTAAAAGAGTACAGAGAAAATTTACAACGATATTGCCAGATCTTGAGGACCTGAGTTAAAGGGAAATATGGAATTGTTTCATACTTTATTCCCTGGAGCAAGCAGAATGAGGGGAGATTTCATAGTGGTATATAAAATTATGAGGGGTATTAATAGGAATTTTTCTACTAAGGTTGTGAGACCAGAAATAGAGGTCATGGGTTAAGGGTGAAAGGTGAAATGTTTCAGGGTAACCTGAAGGGTCACTTCTTCACTCAAGAGGTTGTGCGAGTGTGGAATGTTCTGCCCGTGGAAGTGATGGATGTGAGGTTGATTTGAAAGTTTCAGAGAAGTTTGGATGGGAAGACTGTCGATGGCCATTGTCCAGATACAGGTCAATGGGGCTAGGCAGAGTAATAGCTTCACGTGGGCTGAAGGGCCTGTTTCTGTACTGTAGTATTCTGTGACTCTGTAAGTCTAGAATCCAGTTGCAGTAGTAGGCATTGGCTCCCAGAGTCCAGAACTTGGTGATGAGTTTGTGAGTGGTAGGTATATTGCACTAAATTCATGAGGGGCACAAAGCCTTCTATCCAGGAAAGGGAAATTAAAAACTAGAGGTCATAGGATTAATGTGAGAGGGGAAAGATTTAAGTGGGAGCTGAGGGGCTACTTCAAAACATAGAGAGTGGCGGGCATGAGGAACTAGTCGACAGAGCAAGTGGAAGAGGTGGTTACTTGGACAGTTACGTGCATAGGAAAGGTTAGGAGGGAAAGGGAACCAGCTTAAATGAACAGCATAAACAAGTTGTGCCAAAGGGCCTCTTTCCATATTCACAAGATCACAAGACAAAGGAGCAGAAGTAGGCCATTCGGCCCATCGAGTCTGCTCCGCAGCTCCCCCATGAGCTAAACTATTCACCTATCTAGTTCCAATTTCCGGCTTTTCTCCCATATCCCTTGATACCCTGACTAATTAGGTACCTGTCAATCTCCTCCTTAAACACCCACAATGATCGGGCCTCCACAGCCATCTGTGGCAACGAATTCCACAAATCCACGACCCTCTGGCTAAAAAAATTTCTCCTCATCTCTGTCTTAACTGGGTACCCTCTAATTCTAAGACTATGGCCTCTATACTCTAATGAATACAATCCAAGAGCCGACAGACACTCCTCATATGTTAGCCCCTGCATTCCAGGAATCATCCTCGTAAATCTTTTCTGAACTCTCTCCAACATCAGTATATCCTTTCTAAGATAGGGAGCCCAAAACTGCACACAGTATTCCAAATGAGATCTCACTAATGCCCCATAGAGCCTCATCAACACCTCCTTACTCTTATACACTAGTCCTCTTGAAATGAGTGCCAACATAGCATTCGCTTTCCTTACTGCTGATCCAACTTGGTGGTTAACCTTTAGGGTATCCTGCACGAGGAACCCCAAGTCCCTTTGCACTTCCGGTTTTTGAATTTTCTCCCCATCTAAATAATAATCTGCCTGATTATTTCTTCTTCCGAAATGTACAACTGTACATTTGTCAACGTTGTATCTCATCTGCCCTTTCTTTGCCCACTCTCCTAAACTGACTAAGTCTCTCTGCAACCTTTCCGTTTCTTCAACATTTCCTGCTTCTCCACCTATCTTGGTGTCATCCGCAAACTTGGCCACAAAACCATTTAATCCATAATCCAAATCATTGATATACATCGTAAAAAGAAGCGGCCCCAACACCAACCCCTGTGGAGCACCACTAGTAACCGGCAACCAATCAGAATAGGATCCCTTTATTCCCACCCTTTGCTTTCTGCCTATCAGCCAATGCTCCACCCATTTCATATCTTTCCTGTAATTCCATGGACTCTCATCTTATTAAGCAGCCTCTTATGCGGCACCTTATCGAAGGCCTTTTGAAAATCCAAATACACAACATCCACAGCTTCTCCCTTGTCAATCTTATTCGAGATTACCTCAAAAAATTCCAATAAGTTGGTAAGGCAGGATCTTCCCTTCATGAAACCATGCTGGCTTCGGCCCATCTTGTCATGCACCTTGAGGTATTTCATAACCTCGTCCTTGAGGATTGACTCCAATATCTTTCCAACCACCGATGTCAGACTAATAGGTCTGTAATTTTCTTTTTGCTGCCTCCTTCCTTTCTTAAATAGCGGAACTACATTTGCGATCTTCCAGTCCTCCGGAACCATGCCAGAGTCTATTGATTCCTGGAAGATCATTTCCAATGCTTCCACAATCTCCAAAGCCACCTCCTCCAGAACCCTTGGGTGCACCTCATCTGGGCTGGGAGACTTATCTATTCTTAGTCCACTTAGCTTCCCAAGCACTTTCTCTCTAGTAATCTTGACTGTACCTAATTCTATTCCCTGATACCTCTGGCTATCAGGTATATTGCTCATGTCTTCCACCGTGAAGACTGATGCAAGATACTCATTCAGTTCCTCCGCCATCTCTTTGTTATCCATTATAATTTCTCCAGCATCATTTTCAATCGGTCCCGTATCTACCCTTGTCACTCTTTTACTCTTCATATATTTAAAAAAACTCTTTGTTTCCTTTTTTATGTTAATCGCCAACTTCCTTTCATAATTCATCTTTTCTTTCCTAATGACTTTCTTAGTTTATTTCTGTAAGTTTTTAAAGGTCTTCCAGTCCTCATTTTTCCCACTAATTTTTGCTTCCTTGTACGCCATTTCTTTTGCTTTTATTTTTGCCTTAACCTCTCTCGTTAGCCACATTTGTGCCATTTTTCCATTCATGATTTTCTTTTTTCTTGGAATATATTTTTCCTGCATTTTCCTTATTTCTTGTAGGAATTTCATCCAATTCTGCTCTGCTGTCCCTCCATTTAGTTTACTTTTCCAGTTGACTTGGGCCAGTTCCTCTCTCATACCACTGTAATTTCCCGTTCCACTGAAATATCGATACACCTGATACCAGCTTCTCCTTTTCAAATTTGAAACTGAACTCAATCATATTATGATCACTACTTCCAAGGGGTTCCTTTACCTCCAGCTCCCTAATCGCCTCAGGTTCATTACACAGCACCCAATCCAAAACAGCCGGTCCTCTGGTGGGCTTCTGGACAAGCTGCTCCAAAAAGCCATCCTGTAGGCATTCTACAAACTCCCTCTCCTGAGATCCAGTACCTTCCTGACTTTCCCAATCCACTTTCATATTAAAATCCCCCATAATTATCTTGACATTTTCCTTCTGACACGCTTTTTCTATTTCCAGCTGCAACTTGTAGTCCACATCCCGGCTGCTGTTTGGAGGCCTGTGTATAACTGCTAATAGTGTCTTTTTACCCTTGCCATTTCTTAATTCTACCCATAAGGATTCTACCTCTTCTGATCCTATGTCCCTTCTTTCTATTGATTGATATCATTACTTACCCTCAGGGCCACGCCGCCCCCTTTACCTACCTTCCTATCTTTCCTATACACTGTGTATCCTTGGATATTCAGCTCCCAATCACATCCATCATTTGGCCATGACTCGGTGATGGCCACAATATCATATTTTTTAACCTGCAGCTGTGCACAAGGTCATCCACTTTATTTATAATGCTGCGTGCATTTAAGTACAGTACATTTAGATCGGTACCTGTTGCCACTTGTGCTATATATCTATTATGCAGCAAATTATCCTGTATATTCACCGGCCTGTCCTTCTTACCATCTTTGCTGCACAGTATTTTTGACTTATTTCTATTTTCCTCTTCCTCGACCCTAACACCTTGGTTTCCTTCCCCTTGCCAACTTAGTTTAAACCCTCCCTAACAGCTATATTAAACAATCCCGCCAGGATATTAGTACCTTTTGAGTTCAGGTGTAATCCATCATTTTTGTACAAGTCATACCTTCCCCAAAATAGATCCCAATGATTCAAGAATTTGAAGCCCTGCCCCCTGCACCAGTTACTTAGCCACACATTCATCCGCTTAATTCTGCTATTCTTACCATCATTAGCGTGCAGCTCAGGCAGCAATCCTAATATTATTACTCTGGAGGTCCGGCTTTTCAATTTTCTTCCTAGCTCCCAGTAATCTTTCTTCAGGACCTCCTCTCTTTTTCTGTCTACGTCATTGGTACCAACATGTACCAAGACTTCCGGCTGCTCGCCCTCTCTCCTCAGAATACTCTGGACTCGATCTGAGACATCCTGTACCTGGGCACCAGGGAGGCAACACACCATCCGGGTATCCTTGTCTGGCTCGCAGAATCTCTTGTCCGTCCCCCTTACGATGGAGTCCCCTATAACTACCGCACTATTGTATGACTATACAACTAAGCATCCTTTGTTGATAAGAAAATAACAGCAAGAGGCAAATGCAAGAATATGGATGTGATGGAGTCATAGGGAGATACAACAAGCCATGCCAAACATCAACCATCCATTTACACTAATCCTCCCCACATTCCTGTCAACACCCTCCACACTTTCCACTCAACCTACCAACCTATACACCTTTGGGATGTGGGAGCAGCAGGTGTGAGCCCTCACAGGGAGAGCATGCAAACTCCACATGGACAGCACTCGAGATCAGGATTGAAGCTGGGTCTCTGGAATTGTCACTGGATGACTTTATGCTCGTCAACGCAAAATTAGTGATTGCGGAAGAGTCATAGAAGAGCAGAAAGTTAGTGAAGAGGTGGCAGTTCTCCTGATCAATGAAGTGTTGCAGCGTCAGAGACAGAACTTAATGGAGGAGGGCAAAATGACTGAAGAATCTAGTCAATAGTTTGAATATCTAGTGACTGAGTGTAAGGGGCACACTTGTTTTCAAAGCAAGAATTTGGTTATTGCAACATGTAGGTAGATCACACGATCATAGAACTGTGCGTTTGGATTTCTCCCATTCAATGGCTTGTGCTGAATTCTGTCATTTCTCTGCCAGGATTCTTCCAGCTCTTGTACAACTGTGCAATTAGCTGGAGTTGGTGTGTGTGATGGGCTGAAAGCTGGTTTGTGTCAGTGGAGTCACTTTCTTTTGTTTCCACCTTCCACTGTCACATTCAGTGCCCATGTTTGTGTCTCCCCCCTCCCCCCTCTCCAAATGCTCATAAATCCTGCCTCTCAGGATCTTTTCCAACAACTTGCCCACCACTGAGGTAAGACTCACTGGTCTATAATTTCCTGCGTTATCTTTACTCCCTTTCTTGAACAAGCGAACAACATTTGCAAACCTCCAATCCACTGGAACCTCTCCTGTCCCTATTGATGATGCAAAGGTGATTGCCAGAGGCTCAATAATCTCCTCTCTTGCTTCCCATGGTAGCCTGGGGTATATCTCATCCAGACCTGGCAACTTATCTAACTTAATGCTTTTCAAAAGCTCCAGCACATCCTCTTTCTTAATGTCTCTATGCTCAAGCATTTCAATCTGCTGTAAGTCATCCTGACAATTGCCAAGGTCCTTTCCCCGGTGAATACTGAAGCAAAGTATTCATTAATTACCTTCGCCACCTCCTCTGACTTCATGCACATGTTTCCATTACTGCACCTGATTGTTCCTGTTCTCACACGGCTCATCCTCCTGCTCTTCAAATACTTGGAGAATGCCTCGGGGTTTTCCTTAATCCTGCTCGCCAAGGCCTCTCCTAACTCCTAATTTCATTCTTAAACTCCTTCCTGCAACCTTGTAACTTTCTAGAGCTCTAACAGTACTAGTTGTTTGAACCTTTTGAAACTTTTCTTCTTTACTAGATTTTCTACATCCTTTGTACACCATGGTTCTTTTACCCTACCATTCTTTCCCTGCTTCAATGGAACATACCTATGTAGAACACCATGCAAATGTTCCCTGACATTTGCCACATTTCTGCTGTGCATTTCCCTAAGAACATCAATTGCTCCCAATTTATGCTCCCAAGTCATAGAAACATAGAAACATAGAAAATAGGTGCAGGAGGAGGCCATTCGGCCCTTCGAGCCTGCACCGCCATTCAGTACGATCATGGCTGATCATCCAACTCAGAACCCTGTACCAGCCTTCCCTCCATACCCCCTGATTCCTTTAGCCACAAGGGCCGTATCTAACTTCCTCTGCCTAATAGCATCGTATTTCCCCTTACCCCAATTAAATGTTTTCCCAAATTGTCTGCCCTTATCCCTCTCCAGTGCTATGGTAAAGGAGAAAGAGTTGTGGTCACTACCTCCAGAATGCTCTCTCACCGAGAGATCTGACACCTGACCAGGTTCATTTCCCAATCCCAGATCAAATACAGCCTCTCCTCTGGTTAGCTTATCTACATATTGCACCAGGAAACCTCCCTGAACACACCTAACAAGCTCCACCCCATCCAACCCCCTTGCTCTAAGAAGATGCCAGTCAATATTAATATTAAAGAAGAATTATATATGAATAAAACCCTCCCCAGTCCCTCTGCATTGGATGTGAGTAACTCACAAGGATTGCTTCACACCTGGGCTGCCTGTGGGTTCAGTGGGGATCCTCCTCTACCTACAGGAGCACTATCCTGACAAGTTGGGCAATGTTGCAGCCTGTCTAGGAACCAGTTAACACTTTCCAATGCCGTTGTAGCAGCCAAGTAGCTGCTGACAGCAACAGAGACAGCGAGAGTCAATAGCATAGCCAGTGAAACCACGATACACAGCACCATGGACCCGGACTCAATACTTCCCTGGAAACTGTCTGCGTGGAGTTTGCACTTTCTCACTGCAACTGTGTTCTCGTTTCCTTTGTCCTCACTGATTAACTGGACTCTGACAACTCGCACTCACTCTTCAATCACACTTTATTTACCTGTGCACTGGGAGAGCATCTCAGTCCCTGTCACTAAACTACTCTGAAGTTACAGTTCAAAATTGACCATTTTTATACAGTTATTGAACCAACAGAAACTTTGTGACCTCCTAAATCCCAGCATTTACATACTTAAGTAACAATCATATTACATATTTCGAATGTTTGTAACCAATTAAATCTGCGGTAAAGGCAATAATATTCTAGAATTAGTAAGGTAACTAAGGGTCAACAAGCTTTGTTAGCATCCTTATCCTGTCACGGTATGCCTGGCTTGAACAATAACGTTGTACAAAGTGGAGTTAGGATCTTAAGGGCCATTTTCAGCTTGGGTGAGTGCACGGTGTCTGCACATTGTCTTTGTCAGCTTGCCTTATTGACTCTTACCTTTCTTTACCACTTTATTCACTTGCGTAGCTACTTTCAGTGAAATATGGACATGAAACCCAAGATCCCTCTGTGCTTAAGCATTACAATTAAAATCCTACTCTCTGTCTTATATGGGCAAGCCAGTTGCAAATCCAAACTTGCCATTCAGCCTAGATCCCATGCATCTTTATCTTCAAAATCATCTAGCATGAGTGAGCTTATCAAATGCCTTATTAAAGTCCATGTAGATGTAATATCCACTGACCGGCCTTCATCAAACTCCTTTGCCATCACCTGAAAAAAGCCCAGATTTGTGAGGCATGACCTGCCCTCCACAAAACCATACCGAATGTCCCTCAGCAGGTTTTGCCTTTCCAAATGCACCTAAATCCTACCCACAATTTTATTGTCCCCGAATTGAAAAATGGGAGTAAGGTAAGACTGGTGTAAATGTATTGTTCACATTTGGCATAGATGTGGTAGGCGAAAAGGCCTTTCTCTGTCGTATATCTCTCTATGACGCAGTGATCTGAACTTCCTTCATTAGGACGATGACTTTCTCCTTTTCCTTCTCTCTTGGTATTTCTCAGGGATCTCAATGAACATGGTGCACAAAGGGTTTTGGAGGTACAACTGTGGTTTCTCCAAAGTAACATTTCTTATTTGGGGAAATAATTCAATCCCTGTCACCAAATGTAGTGTAGGTGGACCACACCCTGATCCTGGCAACATGTTGGTGGGCTCTTGTTACTGTACACAGGAGCCACTCACCAAGGATGTTCATTGCACTGGCCGAACAAGAAGCCAATGCACAGTGCTTCCCTTTTTCCCCCAAATAATCTCAACCTGCTGCAGGTCCATATGACATCTGGCAGGCATCTGAACACATTACACAGTTGATTAAATAAGAAGTTTCAAGAGTATGAAGGAAGGGAGGGAATGGAAAAGATATAGGTGGTGGGGTGGAGATATGTCTCTACCAAAGGAGGTGTAAGGCACTTCTTCCCTCTATTGGCCTGCAGGTCACCCTTGGGAAAGATGTAACACCTGCTTAGCTCCCCATATGGGTCATGTGAAGCTATGGGATCAGGTGGATAATATCACAAGTACTGGTTATGTGACCACTGATGCCTGGCAGACAATCTCTGAAGTGTATTGATAATGGCTGGGGTCACCCATCCAATAAGGCATAAGATGTAGGAGCAAAATAAGGCCATTTGGCCCATCGAGTCTGCTATGCCATTTCACCATGGCTGATCTATTTTCCCATCCAGCCTCAATCTCCATGTCCATTCATGCCCTGACCAATGAAGAATCTATCAACCTCTGCCTTAAATATACCCAATAACTCTGACTACACTGCTGCCTGTGGCAACAGATTCCACAGATTCACCTCTCACTGGCTAAAGAAATTCTTCCTCATCTCTATTCTAAAAAGATGCACCTCTATTCTGAGGCTGTGTCCTCTGGTCTTAGACTCCCCTACCATAGAGACCATCCTCTCTTCATCTACTCTATCAAGACCTTTCAACATTCGATAGGTTTCAATGAGGTCACCCCTCATTCTTCTGAATTCCAGTGAGTACTGGGCCAGAGCCATCAAATGCTTTTCATATGACAAGCCTTTCAATCCTGGAACCACTTTTGTGAACCTCCTTCAATCCTCCCCAATGTCAGCACGTACTTTCTTAGATAAGTGGCCCAAAACAGCTCACAATACTCCCAGCGAGGCCTCACAGCTGCTTTATAAAGCATCAACATTACATCCTTGCTTTTATATTCTAGTCCTCTTGAAATGAAGATTAACATTGCATTTGCCTTCCTGACCACTGACTCACCTGAAAATTAATCTTTAGGGAATTATGCACAAAGACTCCCAGTGCCTTTGCACCTCAGATTTTTGAATTTTCTTTCCATTTAGAAAATAGTCTATGCTTTTACTTCTTCTACCAAAATATATGACCATATACTTCCCAACACTGTATTCCATCCACCACTTCATTGCCCATTTTTCTAATTTGCTAAGTCCTTCTGTGGCCTCTCTACTTCCTTAAGTCTACCTGCTCCTTCACCTATCTACATATCTTCTGCAAACTTGGCCACAAAGCCATTAATTCCGTCCTCCAAATCATTGACATATAACATTTAAAAAAATGGTCCCATTCCCAACACAGACCCCTGTAGAACACCACTATTCACCGGAAGCCAGTCAGAAAAGGCTCCCTTTATTCCCACACTTTGCCTCTTACCAATCAGCCAATGGTCTATCCATGCTAGTATCCTTCCTGTAATAGCATGGGCTCTTAACTTGTAATCAGCCTCATGTATGGTACGTCTGTACTTTGTCAAAGGGCTTTTGAAAATCTAAGTACATAACATCCTCCAATTCTCCTTTGTTTATCTTGCTTGATATTTCTTCAAATAATTCCAACAGATTTGTAGGGCAAGATTTTCCCTTAAGGAAACCACGCTGGCTAAGGCCTATTTCATCATGTTTCTCCAAGTACCCCAAAACCATATCCTTAACAATTGACTCCAACATCTTCCCAACCACTAAGGTCAGATAAACTAGCCTATTATTTCACTTAACATACATAAAAGTTGCTGGTGATTTTATTTGGAGTGATAGAGTCATAGAAAAGTACAGCACAGAAACAGGCCCTTCAGCTCATCAAGGTATGCTAAAACCGTTTAAGCTGCCTACTTCCATTGACCTTCACCGAGGCCATAGGTCTCCATATCCCTATCACCCATGTACCTATCCAAACTTCCCTTAAAAGTTGAAATTGAACTTGTACTGGCAGCTTGTTCCACATTCTCACCACCCTCTGAGTGAAGAAGTGTTATGTTCCCCTTAAACTTTTCACCTTTCACCCTTAACCTATGACATCCAGTTGTAGTTACACCTAACCCCGGTGGAAAAAGCCTGCTTGCATTTACCCTATCTATACCCCTCATAATTTTGTATACCTCTGTCAAATCTCCTCTTAATCTTCAAGGTTCCAAGGAATAAAGTCCTAACCTATTCAATCTTTCCTTAAAACTCAGGTCCTCCAAACCCAGTAACATCCTTGTAAATTTTCTCTGTACTTTTTCAACCTTGTTTACATCTTTCCTATAGGTAGATGACCAAAATTGCACACAATACTCCTAATTAGTCCTCACTAATGTCATTAACACTTCAACATAACATCCCATCTCCTGTACTTTCTTCTGTCTCTCTCCCCTGTTGAAGAGTGGAGTGACATTTGCAATTTTCCATCCTCTGGAACCATGCCAAAATCAATTTATTCTTGAAACACTGTTACTAATGCTTCTATAATCTCTTCAACCATGTCTTTCAGAACCCTGGGGTGTACACCATCTGGTCTAGATGACCTATACCCTCAGAACTTTCAGTTTCCCTAGAACCTTCTCACTAGTAATGGCAATTATTGCCCCCGACACTCTCGAACTTCCGGCATACTTCTAATGTCTTCATGTTGCAAAACACATACTCACTTCATCCACATAATTTTTCAGGGATCTGATATCTACTATCATCTCTCTTTTACACTTTATATATCTGTAGAAACTTTTGGTACCCTCTTTAATATTAGTGGCTAGCTTACTTTCATATTCCATCTTTCCTTCTTTATGCAACACACATCAAAGTTGCTGGTGAACGCAGCAGGCCAGGCAGCATCTCTAGGAAGAGGTGCAGTCGACGTTTCAGGCCGAGTCCCTTGGCGTCAGGACTAACTGAAGGAAGAGTTAGTAAGAGATTTGAAAGTGGGAGGGGGAGGGGGAGATCCAAAATGATAGGAGAAGACAGGAGGGGGAGGGATGGAGCCAAGAGCTGGACAGGTGATTGGCAAAAGGGATATGAGAGGATTATGGGACAGGAGGTCCGGGGAGAAAGACAAGGGGGGGGGGGACCCAGAGGATGGGCAAGGGGTATATTCAGAGGGACAGAGGGAGAAAAAGGAGAGTGAGAGAAAGAATGTGTGTATAAAAATAAGTAACAGATGGGGTACGAGGGGGAGGTGGGGCATTAGCGGAAGTTAGAGAAGTCGATGTTCATGCCATCAGGTTGGAGGCTACCCAGACGGAATATAAGGTGTTGTTCCTCCAGCCTGAGTGTGGCTTCATCTTTACAGTAGAGGAGGCCGTGGATAGACATGTCAGAATGGGAATGGGATGTGGAATTAAAATGTGTGGCCACTGGGAGATCCTGCTTTCTCTGGCGGACAGAGCGTAGATGTTCAGCAAAGCAGTCTCCCAGTCTGCGTCGGGTCTCACCAATACATAAAAGCCCACATCGGGAGCACCGGACGCAGTATATCACCCCAGTCGACTCACAGGTGAAGTGTTGCCTCACCTGGAAGGACTGTTTGGGGCCCTGAATGGTGGTAATGGGAGGGAAATGTAAGGGCTTACACGGATAAGTGCCGGAGGGAGATCAGTGGGGAGGGATGGGGGGGACGAATGGACAAGGGAGCTGCATAGGGAGCGATCCCTGTGGAATGCAGAGAGAGGGGGGGAGGGAAAGATGTGCTTAGTGGTGGGATCCCGTTGGAGGTGGGTGGAAGTTACGGAGAATAAAATGTTGGACCCGGAGGCTGGTGGGGTGGTAGGTGAGGACCAGGGGAACCCTATTCCTAGTGGGGTGGTGAGAGGATGGAGTGAGAGCAGATGTACGTGAAATGGGGGAGGTCTACTGTAAAGATGAACACATTTTAATTCCATATCCCATTCACCATTTCTGACATGTCTATCCACGGCCTCCTCTTCTGTATAGCACGAAGCCACACTCAGGTTGGAGGAACAACATCTTATATTCCGTCTGGGTAGCCTCCAACCTGATGGCATGAGACATCGACTTCTCTAACTTCCGCTAATGCCCCACCTCCCCCTCGTACCCCATCTGTTACTTATTTTTATACACACATTCTTTCTCTCACTGTCCTTTTTCTCCCTCTGTCCCTCTGAATATACCCCTTGCCCATCCTCCGGGTCCCCCCCCCCCATCTTTCTTCCCGGACCTCCTGTCCCATGATCTTCTCGTATCCCTTTTGCCAATCACCTGTCCAGCTCTTGGCTCCATCCCTCCCCCTCCTGTCTTCTCCTATCATTTTGGATCTCCCCTCCCCACCAACTTTCAAATCTCTTACTCACTCTTCCTTCAGTTAGTCCTGACGAAGGGTCTCGGCCTGAAACGTCGACTGCACCTCTTCCTAGAGATGCTGCCTGGCCTGCTGCGTTCACCAGCAACTTTGATGTGTATTGCTTGAATTTCCAGCATCTGCAGAGAATTCCTGTTGTTTTTCCTTCTTTATGACTTTTTTTAGTTGCCGCTGTTGTTTTTTAAGATCTTACCAATCCTCTAACTTCCCATTAGTTTTTGCTCTATTATATGCCCTCCCTTTGGCTTCTCGTCTGCCGTGATTATATCATCCTGTCTTTATAATACTTCCTCTTCTTCGGGATGTATAAAGCCTGTATTCTCAGAAATTCCAGCTAATACTGTTCTGCCATCAACCCAGCTCGTGTTCCTTTCCTATTAAATTTGGCCAGCTCCTCTCTCGTGCCTCTAATTCCCTTTACTCCACTGTAATATTGTTCCCTCTAACTTTAGCTTCTCCTTCTCAATTTGCACAGTGAATTACATCAAATTATGATAGCTTTCTCCTAAGGGTTCCTTTACCATAAGCTCTTTTATCAATTCCCATGCATTGTACAATGCCCAATACAGAATAGCTGATCCACCTAATGGGATCAACCACTAACTGCTCTAAAAAGCCACCTTGTGGGCATTCTAAAAATTACTGCTCCTGGAATCCAGCACCAACCTGATTTTCCCAATCTACCTGCATATTGAAATCCCCCATGAATATTGTAACGTTGCCCTTTTGGCTTGCATTTTCTATCTCTCGCTGTAATTTGTAGACCTCATCTTTACTACTATTTGGTGGTCTGTATATATAGTAACTCCTATCAGGGTCTTTTACCCTTACAGTTTCTTAGCTCTACCCACAATGATTCAATACCTTCCAATCCTATGTCACCTTTTTCTAGTGAATTAATTTCATTTTTTATCAACAGAGCCGGGCCACCCCTTCCGCCTTCACTGGCGCATGGCATGGGCAGCAGTCATGGCATAGAGGCTTTCTACCTAGCTCCCTAAAACCTCTCTTCAGGACTTCCTCACCTTTCCTAACTCTGTCATTGGTACCACCCAGCACCAACGCTTCTGGCTGCTCACCCTCCCCCTTTAGATTGCTATGGATCTGATCCAAGACATTGCTGTCCTGATACCTGAGAGGCAACGTACCACCTAGGTGTCTCTATTGCACTCACAGAATCTTGTCTCTGTTCCTCTAACTATGGAATCTTCTTACACCACCACAATCTTCTTCAGCTCTCTTCTCTACTGAGCCATAGCACCGGTTCCAGTGCCAGAGACCCTGTCACTGCTTCTCCCTCCTGCTAGGTTGTTCCCACCAATAGTATCCAAAGTGTGATATTATTACTGAGCAGAATGGCCACTGGTTGCCCTTTCCCTTCCTTCTCCTGACAATCACCCCGTTACCTGCCTCCTGCAGCCCTCACTGTAGCTCTGGGTTGCTCATTCTCACATATAAGCTGCAGCTCCAGTTCCTTAATACATTCTCTGAGGAGCTGCAGCTTGGTACCTCTAGTGCAGATGCGGTTATCCAGGAGGATGAAGGTCTCTCAGAATTCCCACATCTCCCACACAGAACAAAACACTGCCCCGGAACCATTTTCATTGCACTAACTGTGCCCAACAGACCAGGAATGAAGAATAAGGAATAAAAAAAAGAAACTAGATATGTATTGTACTTCGCCCAAGCTTGATCTTGCCGAAGCCGGATGAGCCAAAGCCACTCCACACAGGCCCACACAACAATGCTGCTTTGTCTTGTAAAGACACTGCCCAGAAGAAGGCAATGGCAAACCACTTTTGTAGAAAACTTTGCCAAGAACAATCATGTTAGTCATAGTCATACTTTATTGATCCCGGGGGAAATTGGTTTTCGTTACAGTTGCACCATAAATAATAAATAGTAATAGAACCATAAATAGTTAAATAGTAATATGTAAATTATGCCAGTAAATTATGAAATAAGTCCATGACCAGCCTATCGGCTCAGGGTGTCTGACCCTCCAAGGGAGGAGTTGTAAATGTTTGATGGCCACAGGCAGGAATGACTTCCTATGACGCTCTGTGCTGCATCTCAGAGGAATGAGTCTCTGGCTGAACGTACTCCTGTGCCCAACCAGTACAGTATGTAGTGGATGGGAGACATTGTCCAAGATGGCATGCAACTTAGACAGCATCCTCTTTTCAGACACCACCGTGAGAGAGTCCAGTTCCATCCCCACAACATCACTGGCCTTACGAATGAGTTTGTTGATTCTGTCGGTGTCTGCTACCCTCAGCCTGCTGCCCAGCACACAACAGCAAACATGATAGCACTGGCCACCACAGACTCATAGAACATCCTCAGCATCGTCCGGCAGATGTTAAAGGACCTCAGTCTCCTCAGGAAATAGAGACGGCTCTGACCCTTCTTGTAGACAGCCTCAGTGTTCTTTGACCAGTCCAGTTTATTGTCAATTCGTATCCCCAGGTATTTGTAATCCTCCACCATGACCACACTGACCCCCTGGATGGAACCAGGGGTCACTGGTACCTTAGCTCTCCTCAGGTCTACCACCAGCTCCTTAGTCTTTTTCACATTAAGCTGCAGATAATTCTGCTCACACCATGTGACAAAGTTTCCTACCGTAGCCCTGTACTCAACCTCAACTCCCTTGCTGATGCATCCAACTATGGCAGAGTCATCCGAAAACTTCTGAAGATGACAAGACTCTGTGTAGTAGTTGAAGTCCAAGGTGTAAATGGTGAAGAGAAAGGGAGACAAGATAGTCCCCTGTGGAGCCCCAGTGCTGCTGATCACTCTGTCGGACACACAGTGTTGCAAGCACACGTACTATGGTCTGCCAGTCAGGTAATCAAGAATCCATGACACCAGGGAAGCATCCACCTGCATCGCTGTCAGCTTCTCCCCCAGCAGAGCAGGGCGGATGGTGTTGAACGCACTGGAGAAGTCAAAATGCATGACCTTCACAGTGTTCGCTGGCTTGTCCAGGTGGGCGTAGACACGGTTCAGCAGGTAGACGATGGCATCTTCAACTCCTAGTCGGGGCTGGTAGGCGAACTGGAGGGGATCTAAGTGTGGCCTGACCATAGGCCGGAGCAGCTCCAGAACAAGTCTCTCCAGGGTCTTCATGATGTGGGAGGTCAATGCCACTGGTCTGTAGTCATTGAGGCCGCTGGGGCGCGGCGTCTTCGGCACAGGGACGAGGCAGGATGTCTTCCACAGTACAGGAACCCTCTGGAGCCTCAGGCTCAGGTTGAAGACATGGTGAAGTATTCCACATAGCTGAGGGGCACAGGCTTTGAGCACCCTGGTACTGACACCATCCGGTCCTGCAGCCTTGCTTGGGTTGAGACGTTTCAGCTGTCTTCTCACCTGTTCAGCTGTGAAGCCCACCATGGTGGTTTCGTGTGGAGGAGGGGTATAGTCATGAGAGCAGGGTGGGAGACTGTGAGGAGGGGTAGGAGGGGAGAGTGGAATATGTGTTGGTTGGGGGCCGACAATAGATGGCTCATGTGGGGGATGGGCAGGGGCCGCAATGTGCAATCTGTTAAAGAACAGGTTAAGTTCGTTGGCCCTGTCCACACTGCCTTCAGCTCCTCTGTTGCAAGTTTGCCGGAAACCAGTGATGGTCCTCATCCCACTCTTGATCTCTCTCATGTTGTTCTGCTGGAGCTTCCATTCAAGCTTCCTCCTATACCTGTCTTAAGCCTCCCTGATCCTGGCTTTCAGGTCACTCTGTATTGCCCTCAGCTCCTCCCTGTTTCCATCTCAAAACGCCCTCTTTTTACCGTTCAGGATGTCCTTAATGTCCTTTGTCACCCATGGCTTGTTATTTGAATAACAAAGGACAGACCAATGGTTGCCACATCATACAATACAGCACAAAATGAATGAATGATACAAAGAGAGGTGGACTCTATGGAATGGCAGGAGTGGGTGAAGAAAGAGGTTGACTTGAAACTGGAAAATTCTATGTTCATGGCATTGGGCTGTAGAGATCCAGCTAGAATCTTAGATGCTACTATTCTATAAAAAGTCTAGAATTTATTTGATAATTGGAGGCAGAAAGTGAAAAGGGAGATCTACTTTTGTGATTGGAAGTCTGTGACTAGTAATGTAGCAGAGAACAATGCTGGGCCTCTCATTAAAATTGCTGGTGAACGCAGCAGGCCAGGCAACATCTACAGGAAGAGGTACAGTCGACGTTTCAGGCCAAGACCCTTCGTCAGGACACACTGAAAGAAGAGATAGAAAGAGATTTGAAAGTGGGAGGGGGATGGAGAGATCCAAAATGATAAGAGAAGACAGGAGGGGGAGGGATGGAGCCAAGAGCTGGACAGGTGATTGGCAAAAGGGATACGACGCTGGAGAAGGGAGAGGATCACCAGAACGAGGGGTCACAGTTTGATGATAAAGGGGAAGCCTTTTAGGACCGAGATGAGGAAAAGCTTCTTCACACAGAGAGTGGTGAATCTGTGGAATTCTCTGCCACAGGAAACAGTTGAGGCCAGTTCATTGGCTGTATTTAAGAGGGAGTTAGATATGGCCTTTGTGGCTAAAGGGATCAGGGGGTATGGAGGGAAGGCTGGTACAGGGTTCTGAGTTGGATGATCAGCCATGATCATACTGAATGGCAGTGCAGGCTCGAAGGGCCGAATGACCTACTCCTGCACCTATTTTCTATGTTTCTATGGGAGGCCTCGGGAGAAAGAAAGGGGGAAAGCTGGAGGAGAGCCCAGAGGATGGGCAAGGTGTTATAGTGAGAGGGACAGAGGGAGAAGAGAGAGAGAGAGAGAGGGAGAAGAGAGAGAGAGAGAGAGAGAGAGAGAGAGAGAGAAGGAAGGGATGGGGTACGCAGGGGAGGTGGGGCATTAACAGAGGAGTCAATGTTCATGCCATCAGGTTGGAGGCTACCCAGACGGAATATGAGGTGTTGTTCCTCCAACTTGAGTGTGGCTTCATCTTGACAGTAGAGGAGGCCGTGGATAGACATATCAGAAAGGGAATGGGACGTGAAATTAAAATAATCACCAACTTTGTCAGCTCAAGGGATTTCTCATCCACTGCTACCAACCTTATAGTTCCCACACCCTGCACTTCCCGTTTCTACCTCCTACCCAGGGTCCACAAACCTGCCTGTCCAGGTAGACCTATTGTCTCAGCTTGCTCCTGCCCCACTAAACTCGTTTCTGCATACCTCGACACTGTTTTATTCCCCCTTGTTCAATCCCTTCCTACCTATGTTCATGACACTTCTCATGTTCTGAATTTTTTCAATGATTTTAAGTTCCCTGGCCCCCATCGCTTTATTTTCACCATGGATGTCCAGTCCCTAAATACCTCCATCCCCCACCAGGAAGGTCTCAAAGCTCTCCGCTTCTTTCTGGATTCCAGACCTAATCAGTTTCCCTCTACCACCACTCTGCTCCGTCTAGCGGAATTAGTCCTTACTCTTAATAATTTCTCCTTTGGCTCCTCCCACTTCCTCCAAACTAAAGGTGTAGCTATGGGCACCCGTATGGGTCCTAGCTATGCCTGCCTTTTTGTTGGCTTTGTGGAACAATCTATGTTCCATGCCTATTCTGGAATCTGTCCCCCACTTTTCCTTCGCTACATCGACGACTGCATTGGCGCTGCTTCCTGCACGCACGCTGAGCTCGTTGACTTCATTAACTTTGCCTTCAACTTTCACCGTGTCCTCAAGTTTACCTGGTCCATTTCCGACACCTCCCTCCCCTTTCTAGATCTTTCTGTCTCTGTCTCTGGAGACAGCTTATCTACTGATGTCTACTATAAGCCTACGGACTCTCACAGCTACCTGGACTATTCCTCTTCCCACCCTGTCTCTTGCAAAAATGCCATCCCCTTCTCGCAATTCCTCCGTCTCCACTGCGTCTGCTGTCAGGATGAGGCTTTTCATTCCAGGATGAGGGAGATGTCCTCCTTTTTTAAAGAAAGGGGCTTCCCTTCCTTCACCATCAACTCTGCTGTCAAACGCATCTCTCCCATTTCACGCACATCTGCTCACTCCATCCTCCCACCACCCCACTAGAAATAGGGTTCCCCTGGTCCTCACCTACCACTCCACCAGCCTCCGAGTCCAACATATTATTCTCCGTAACTTCCACCACCTCCAACGGGATCCCACCACTAAGCAAATCTTTCCCTCCCCCCGCCCCCCCCGCTTTCCACAGGGATCGCTCCCTACGCGACTCCCTTGTCCATTCGTCCCCCCCCATCCCTCCCCACCGATCTCCCTCCTGGCACTTATCCTTGTAAGTGGAACAAGTGCTACACATGCCCTTACACTTCCTCCCTCACCACCATTCAGGGCCCCAGACAGTCCTTCCAGGTGAGGCGACAATTTACCTGTGAGTCGGCTGGGGTGATATACTGCGTCCGGTGCTCCCGATGTGGCCTTTTATATATTGGCGAGACCCGATGCAGACTGGGACACTCCAACCTGATGGCATGAACATTGAGTTCTCTAACTTCCGTTAATGACCCACCTCCCCTTCGTACCCCATCCCTTATTTATTTATTATTATTTTCTTCTCTCTTTTTTCTCCCTCTGTCCCTCTCACTATACTCCTTGCCCATCCTCTGGTGCCCCCCCCCTTTCTTTCTCCCTAGGTCTCCCGTCCCATGATCCTCTCCCTTCTCCAGCCTCTTTGCCAATCAATTTTTCAGTTCTTGGCTCCATCCCTCCCCCTCCTGTCTTCTCCTATCATTTCGGTTCTCCCCCCCCACCGCCACTTTCAAATCTCTTTTTACCTCTTCTTTCAGTTAGTCCTGACGAAGGGTCTTGGCCCGAAACAGTGACTGTACCTTTTCCTATGGATGCTGCCTGGCCTGCTGCGTTCACCAGCATTTCTGATGCGTGTTGCTTGAATTTCCAGCATCTGCAGATTTCCTCGTGTTTGCTGGGACTCTCATTGTTTGTACAGACAGTAATGATTTGTGTGTAGATGTAGGAGAAGGATCAGTAAGTTTGTGGATAGCATAACAATTCGTGATGTTGTGGAAAGTGAGGAGGGTAGTCTCTAGCTACAGAAAGGATTTGATCAGCTGATAAGATGGGAAGAGCAAAAGTAGATGAATTTTAATCCTGATAAGTGTGGGTAATGCATTTTAGAAAATCCAATAAAAGTAGGATATGCACTGTGAATGGTCAAGCCCTGGCAAAGAAAAGCAGAGGTCCCTTGGCTGACAAGTCAAACGTCCCTGAAACCAGCAGCACAGGTGGAAATGGAGGTTAAAAAGAAAGGCATACAAAATATTAGCCTTTGAGGTAGCTAAGAGATGATGAAGGGTCTCAATTTGAAATAGAACCATAGAACACTACAGCGCATAAAACAGGCCATTCAGCCCTTCCAGTCTGTGCCAAAACATTATTCCGCTAGTCCCATTGACCTGTATACAGTCCATAACCCTCCAGACCTCTCCCATCCAGGTACCTATCCAATTTATTCTTAAAACTTAAGAGTGAGCCCGCATTTACCATGTCAGGTGGCAGCTCGTTCCACATTCCCACCAGTCTCTGAGTGAAGAAGTCTCCACTAATGTTCCCCCTAAACCTTTCCCCTCTCACCCTAAAGCCATGTCCTCTCGTATTTATCTCTCTTAATCTAAGTGGAAAGAGTCTACTCGCATTTACTCTGTCTATACCCCTCATAATTTTGTAAACCTCTATCAAATCTCCCCTCATTCTTCTACGCTCCAAGGAATAAAGTCCTAACCTGTTCAGTCTTTCCCTGTAACTCAACATCTGAAGACCCGGCAACTTCCTAGTAAATCTTCTCTGCACTCTTTCAATCTTACTGATATCCTTCCTCTAGTTAGGTGACCAGAACTGTACACAATACTCCAAATTTGGCCTCACCAATGTCTTATACAACCTCCGCATAACATCCCAACTCCTATACTCAATACTTTGATTTATGAATGCCAGGATGCCAAAGCCTTCTTTACAACCCTGTCTACCTGTGACGCCACTTTCAGGGAATTATGTGTCTGCACTTCCAGATCCCTTTGTTCCTCCGCACTCCTCAGTGCCCTACCATTTACTGTGTATGTCCTACCTTGATTTGTCCTTCCAAAATGCAACACCTCACACTTGTCTGCATTAAATCCCATCTGCCACTTTCTGGCCCACCCCTCCAGTTAATCCAGATTCCTCTGCAAGCTTTGAAAGCCTTCCTCGCTGTCCACAACGCCTCCAATCTTAGTGTCATTAGCAAACTTGCCGATCCAATTTACCACATTATCATAGAACCATAGAAACCATAGAAACTACAGCACAGAAACAGGCCCTTTGGCCCTTCTTGGCTGTGCCGAACCATTTTCTGCCTAGTCCCACTGACACGAACCATATCCCTCCATACACCTCCCATCCATGTATCTGTCCAATTTATTCTTAAATGTTAAAAAAGAACCCGCATTTACCACCTCGTGTGGCAGCTCATTCCATACTCCCACCACTCTCTGTGTGAAGAAGCCCCCACTAATGTTCCCTTTAAACTTTTCCCCCCTCACCCTTAACCCATGTCCTCTGGTTTTTTTCTCCCCTTGCCTCAGTGGAAAAAGCCTGCTTGCATTCACTCTATCTATACCCATCATAATTTTATATACCTCTATCAAATCTCCCCTCATTCTTCTACGCTCCAGGGAATAAAGTCCCAACCTATTCAACCTTTCTCTGTAACTGAGTTTCTCAAGTCGCGGCAACATCCTTGTAAACCTTCTCTGCACTCTTTCAACCTTATTTATATCCTTCTTGTAATTTGGTGACCAAAACTGAACACAATACTCCAGATTCGGCCTCACCAATGCCTTATACAACCTCATCATAACATTCCAGCTCTTATACTCAATACTTCGATTAATAAAGGCCAATGTACCAAAAACTCTCTTTACGACCCTATCTACCTGTGACGACACTTTTAGGGAATTTTGTATCTGTATTCCCAGATCCCTCTGTTCCACTGCACTCCTCAGTGCCTTACCATTAACCCTGTATGTCCTACGTTGGTTTGTCCTTCCAACGTGCAATACCTCACACTTGTCAGTATTAAACTCCATCTGCCATTTTTCAGCCCATTTTTCCAGATGGTCCAAGTCCCCCTGCAGGCTCTGAAAACCTTCCTCACTGTCTACTACACCTCCAATCTTTGTATCATCAGCAAACTTGCTGATCCAATTTACCATATTATCATCCAGATCATTGATATAGATGACAAATAACAATGGATCCAGCACTGATCCCTGTGGCACACCACTAGTCACAGGCCTCCACTCAGAGAAGCAATTCTCTACCACCACTCTCTGGCTTCTTCCATCGAGCCAATGTCTAATCCAATTTACCACCTCTCCATGTATACCTAGCGACTGAATTTTCCCAACTAACCTCCCATGCGGGACCTTGTCAAAGGCCTTACTGAAGTCCATGTAGACAATATCCACTGCCTTCCCTTCATCCACTTTCCTGGTAACCTCCTCGAAAAACTCCAACAGATTGGTCAAACATGACCTACCATGCACAAAGCCATGTTGACTCTCCCTAATAAGCCCCTGACTATCCAAATGCTTGTAGATCCTGTCTCTTAGTACTCCCTCCAATAGCTTACCTACTACTGACGTTAAACTCACCGGCCTATAATTTCCCGAATTACTTTTTGATCCTTTTTTAAACAACAGAACAACATGAGCCACTCTCCAATCCTCCGGCACTTCACCCGTAGACAGCGACATTTTAAATATTTCTGCCAGGGCCCCTGCAATTTCAACACCAGTCTCCTTCAAGGTCCGAGGGAACACCCTGTCAGGTCCCGGGGATTTATCCACTTTAATTTTCCTCAAGACAGCAAGCACCTCCTCCTTTTCAATTTGTACAGTTTCCATGGTCTCACTACTTGATTCCCTCAATTCCATAGATCTCATGCCAGCTTCCTTAGTAAATACAGACGCAAAAAACCTATTTAAGATCTCCCCCATTTCCTTTGGTTCCGCACAAAGCCGACCACTCTGATCTTCAATAGGATCAATTTTATCCCTTACAATCCTTCTTGCTCTTGTAAAAGCTCTTTGGATTATCCTTCACTTTGACTGCCAAGGCAACCTCATGTCTTCTTTTAGCCCTCCTGATTTCTTCCTTAAGTATTTTCTTGCACTTCTTATACTCCTCAAGCACCTGATTTAGCCCCTGTTTCCTATACATTTCATACAACTCCCTCTTCTTCTTTATCAGAGTTGCAATATCCCTTGAGAACCAAGGTTCCTTATTCCTATTCAATTTGCCTTTAATCCTGACAGGAACATACAACTCTGCACTCTCAAAATTTCCCCTTTGAAGGCTTCCCACCTACCAATCACATCTTTGCCAGAGAACAACCTGTCCCAATCCACGCTTTTTAGATCCTTTCTCATTTCTTCAAATTTGGCCTTATTCTAGTTCAGAACCTCAACCCCAGGACCAGATCTATCCTTGTCCATGATCAAATTGAAACTAATGGTGTTATGATCACTGGAACCAAAGTGCTCCCCTACACAGACTTCTGTCACTTGCCCTAATTCGTTACCTAACAGGAGATCCAATATTGCATCCCCTCTAGTTGGTCCCTCTATATATTGATTTAGAAAACTTTCCTGAACACATTTTACAAACTCTAAATCATCTAGACCCCTAACAGTATGGGAGTCCCAATCAATGTATGGAAAATTAAAATCCCCTACCACCACAACTTTATGTTTCCTGCAGTTGCCTGCTATCTCTCTGCAGATTTGCTCTTCCAAGTCTCGTTGACTATTGGGTGGTCTGTAATACAATCCCACTAATGTGGCCATACCTTTCCCGTTTCTCAGTTCCACCCATAAGGACTCAGTAGACAAGCCCTCTAATCTGTCCTGCCTGAGCACTGCTGTAATATTTTCCCTAACAAGCAATGCTACTCCCCCACCTTTCATTCCTCTGCCTCGATCACATCTGAAACATTGGAAACCCTGGAATATTAAGCTGCCAGTCCTGCCCCTCCTGTAGCCAAGTTTCACTAGAAACATCTAGATCATTGATATAGACAACAAACAACAATGGTCCCAGCACAGATCCCTGAGGCATACCACTAGTCACAGGCCTCCAGTCTGAGAAGCAATCATCCACTACCACTCTGTCTTCTCCACACAGCCAATTTCAAATCCAGTTTACAACCTCTCCATGGATACCTTGTGTCTGAACCTTCTGAACTAATCTCCCTTGTGGGACCTTGTCAAAGGCCTTACTGAAGTCCATGTAGTTTCTTTTTGATTCTTTTTTCCTCCACAGATGCAGTCTGGCCTGCTGACCTACCTTCAGCTTTATGTGTTTTTGCTCCAAATTCCAGCACTTGCCATTTCTTGTGTCTCTTCCAGCAGTACATGTACATGCCATAATCCTAACAGCCTCTATGTGAAGAGCTTGTACCCTCAGGTTCCTATTAGATCTCTTCCCTCTGAAGTTAAACCTAAGTTTTGGATTCCCCAACTATGTGCATTCACCTTATCCGTACCCCTCATGATTTAAAATACTTCTATGAGGTCATTTCAGTCCCTTACGTTCCAAGGAATAAAGTCCTAGTCTGCCCAACCTCTCCCTATAACTTGGGCCATCAGGTCTCTCATGCCTCACACCAAGCCCAAAGGTTCTCCCATCAACTCAGGGGTATCCACCCCCAAATCCCAGGGTTCCTCCTAACCCAAGGGACCGCTCTTTCTTCCACACTCCACATTACCTCAGTCAGCCTCTACCTCCAGCTCTCAGCTCGTAACTGTCTCACCTTCTTTCTCTTACAATGAACAGACCTCTCTAAAGTTTGGTTCTCCTCAGTCTCCCACTCTGTTCTCCAACATTAGGACTCTGCTTCTTACTCTCTTAAACTTGAAGGGGCAGTTCAATTATACTTGTTGTAGAGTCATGGAGTGAGTGTTACAGGTAGCCTCAGGACATTTTCATGCTGAGTTGAGAACTATGAATTCACTCAGTGCCCTGCTTGAACTATTAGTCTCAACTCTATAAATAAAATTTAAATAAAATTGTGCGCATGGACCACAGTCATGGAGTGACGTCATGAAGCACAGAAAATAATCCTTCCACCCACCTACCCTTCTTCATGTTCAACAATCTATATTATTCACTAATTTTCTGTGCCTCGAAAATAACGTGCTCTTTCAGATATTTCTTAAGTGTTGTGCAAATCTCTGTCTCCACATCTTCTTAGAAGTACATTCCAGATTCCAGGTACTTCCAGGGTAAAAAACATTTGATTCCACATACAGTATCCCTACTAACATTTAGATAGGCACACAGAAAATAGAGGACTGTGTAGGAGGGACGGGTTAGATTGATCTTCGAGTAGGTTAAAGGGTCAGCACATCAGGGTCCAAAGGGCCTGTACTGTGCTGTAATGTTCTGTATGTTCTAAATCTCTTACCCCTTACCCTAAAACTCTACCCTCTGATTTTGGATGCCTATTTTCTGGGGATGAATTTACTATCTATCCCATCCATGCTGCTCATAGCATGTATGCCTTCATCACATCTTCCTCAATCTCCTCCCCTACAAGGATAACAAAGCTAGCTTATCCAGTCAGTCCTTATTTCTGATACATTCCATCCCTGTGAATCTCCACTCAATCGATTTCCATCTACGTTTGCTCTGGCCATTTTACCAACTAGATAATAACATCTGCGGCCTCAGTCTACTCTCCTCACTGCTGATGCTAAACTTCGTCAACTAACTTAGGTTAGTTAAATACCACATGAATTGTAATCAATTCTAAATTCATGCTTTATTGTATTGACAGAAGTATCCATGTAAAGTTATTATAATTGGCCCTTGGCCAATAACTTATGTTCCTGAATACTATTGTTCCCTTTGCTCCGGTAGTCATTCAGACTCTCACTCTCATAGGTCAAATACTATCCTTTTTATCTCTGTCCCAGACCATGGGTGTCATCCTTGAGATAGTCTCCGGAGCTGCTGCTGCAATCCGTACGCCTCATGATCTTTCATTATTCTCTTATCAGTTTAGCACCATTTTACATTGATACCGTTGATTCTGGCTCATCTAGCTAGCCTGTGTCCACTTTGTGTGTGTTGTTCTGCTTTTCATTGGCTCTTACCCAAAGCTACAAGTAACATTACCTCATCGTTCTTCTCCCCAATAAGGACCTGCCTCTGATGTCATTCCCTCGCTTTACCCTGAGTCAGGCCATTTTAAATCATTTACAGCCACTTCAAATCTGACATGGTGCTTGAATTACTTCAGTTCAGACACAGACTGTCATTCGATAAGCTTGCAGTAGTTTATCAGCGGGAGCTTTATTGTATCCACGTTCAGTTGCTTTAAACCACCATCCTAGGGCAAGAACCAATTCAGGACACAGTTCACAAAATGGTGCTTGTAAGAACAGCCACACCTCCAGGACCTGCATACAACGTTCCTTGGTCGACATCTTCTGGCTAGATCATGAAACCATCTTGTTCACTTGTTTTATGTCTTTTATGCTAGTTTCTCACCCTGAATGTGATTCTGAAACTGTTGGAGCCTGTGTTTTGCTGTTTGGAGATTGTTTGGGTGCTACAGGGCTCTGCCGTCTCTGAGATGATTTCGGGAGGCAGAGGTAGTGTGAGTGAGTCTCGTGGTGAGAAGGCTGCAGGGTGGTGTCTGGATTGATGTATGACCCCACTTTGCCGATTAAAGCTTCCATTGTTCGCCAATTTAAGTGATGAGGGTGATTGAAGCATTGAAGTGAGTGCAGAGGGAAGCGCTAGCTGCCTGTCTTTTGATTCGTTGCTCGGCAACAGAGAGGAGAGAGTCTGCTGCTGCACCCTGAAGATTGTTATCCAGGTTTTTTCTGCATTTTAGATTTGGACTTTGGACTATATAGTCTTTTTTTCAGTCTTATAGTTTTTATATTCTGTGTTTTGTTGCCTGATCTTCTTGGTTTTTTTGCGCAGGAAGAGGGATTTGGGGTTTGATGTGCCCATTCCATTTTATTCGTTTTTTTGTGCAGAAAGAGGGATTTGGGTTGATGTTCCTGATCAGTTTTGCTCTGTTTTTTGTACAGGAGGTGGGATTTGGTGATTGTGCTGCCTTTCTTTTCTTTCTTTGTTTCATGGCTACCCGGAGATTTGAAGATTCTCAAAGTTGTATACTTTGATAATAAATGAACCTCTGAGTCATTTCTTCCACTGCCTGGCAACAAAAAAGCCATCTGTTTTGCTAACTTTCACTGACCTAGACTTTTTCCAGTTCATTGTTTTGCAGATTTTAATTTCTTCAAGGCCAACATCACAATCAACACCACCAACTTTCATGTCATCTGTCATTAATGGATGTAGCAGGTTATGGCATTGATCTTTCTGATACACCACTGATCACAGACTTCCAACTACAAGAAACATCCACCATCTCTATCTTCCCCTTAACACCAGGCATCATTGGATCCAATTTCACTTGAATGCCATGAGTCACAAAGTTTAGATTAGTTTTCCAAGTGGAAAATTTTACATGTTAACCACATTAACCTCACTAGTTTCATCAATATACTTTGATACCTGTTCAAAAAATTCAATTAAGTTGTTCTGTCAGTATCTCTTAACAATACCTTGCTTAATCCCTTTACTCTACTCACAGAGACAGTCTGCTCTCAAACTCTTCCTCCATTGTCTCACCTGTGTCCCAAACTATCCTCATCTTCCTTTGAACATTGTTGGAGGTGTTAAACATCCACCAGAGGAAGAGGGTTAGTCTGTGATTGTCCTTGATTTCTTGTCCTATCTGATGGTCAGAAACTTTGATAGTGCAGAATTCATCTCTGATAATCATTTGTTAAACTTGGTGGCTCAGTATCAAGCACACTCATTATTGTGGAGGATGAGCTAGCAGTACAGTGTGAGCAGAATGTGTAGTTGGAACTGGGGTTAGAGTCTGGAGGAATAAGGATCTGAAACTTCATAGGTCTGTGGCCAAAGTTGGAGTCTGAAGGGCTGTACATTACCCACTCCTTTAAACTCACTGGGTGCACTGAAAAATTTGTTAGTAACATGTTAGAGAATGTTAATCTGATTACATAAGAACAACATCGATAGTTTGTAATAGCTATAAGTCTAGACCCATCAGAAGGTGCTGGATTGTCGCGTGTTACTATGCGGAGGACTTGGAGTACAGTGTATAGTTTTGGTCACTATGTTATAGAAACATAGAAACATAGAAAATAGGTGCAGGGGTAGGCCATTCGGCCCTTCGAGCCTGCACCACCATTCAGTATGATCATGGCTGATCATCCAACTCAGAACACCGCCCCAGCCTTCCCTCCATACCCCCTGATCCCCATAGCCACAAGGGCCATATCTAACTCCCTCTTAAATATAGCCAATGAACTGGCCTCAACTGTTTCCTGTGGCAGAGAATTCCACAGATTCACCACTCTCTGTGTGAAGAAGTTTTTCCTAATCTCGGTCCTAAAAGGCTTCCCCTCTATCCTCAAACTGTGACCCCTCGTTCTGGACTTCCCCAACATCAGGAACAATCTTCCTGCATCTAGCCTGTCCAATCCCTTTAGGATCTTATATGTTTCAATCAGATCCCCCCTCAATCTTCTAAATTCCAACGAGTACAAGCCCAGTTCATCCAGTCTTTCTTCATATGAAAGTCCTGCCATCCCAGGAATCAATCTGGTGAACCTTCTCTGTACTCCCTCTATGGCAAGGATGTCTTTCCTCAGATTAGGGGACCAAAACTGCACACAATACTCCAGGTGTGGACTCACCAAGGCCTTGTACAACTGCAGTAGTACCTCCCTGCTCCTGTACTCAAATCCTCTTGCTATAAATGCCAGCATACCATTCGCCTTTTTCACCGCCTGCTGTACCTGCATGCCCACTTTCAATGACTGGTGTATAATGACACCCAGGTCTCGTTGCACCTCCCCTTTTCCTAATCGGCCACCATTCAGATAATAATCTGTTTTCCTATTTTTGCCACCAAAGTGGATAACTTCACATTTATCCACATTAAATTGCATCTGCCATGAATTTGCCCACTCACCCAACCTATCCAAGTCACCCTGCATCCTCTTAGCATCCTCCTCACAGCTAACACTGCCACCCAGCTTCGTGTCATCCGCAAACTTGGAGATGCTGCATTTAATTCCCTCATCCAAGTCATTAATATATATTGTAAACAACTGGGGTCGCAGCACTGAGCCTTGCGGTACCCCACTAGTCACCGCCTGCCATTCTGAAAAGGTCCTGTTTATTCCCACTCTTTGCTTCCTGTCTGCTAACCAACTCTCCACCCACACCAATACCTTACCCCCAATACCGTGTGCTTTAAGTTTGCACACTAATCTCCTGAGTGGGACCTTGTCAAAAGCCTTCTGAAAATCCAAATTACCACATCCACTGGTTCTCCCGTATCCACTCTGCTAGTTACATTCTCAAAAAATTCTATGAGATTCGTCAGACATGGTGGAACTGGGAAGACGTGGTGGAACTGGAAAGAGGGCAATGATTTACCAGGATGTTGCCAGGATGAGAAGGCCTAAAGTTGAGTTGGCCATGTTATGTCTTTATTCATTGGAGAATGAAGGGCAACCTTATGGAAGTATTTAAAATTATAAGAGGTTTATGTACAGTGAATGGTAACAGCCTTTTTCCCAATGTAGGTTAGTTCAAAACTAGAAGGAAGGTTTAAAAGAGGCGTGAGGAGCAACAATATTACATGCAGAGCATGGTGAGGATATGGAATGAATTGCCTGAGGAAGTGATTGAGGCAGATAGGCATTTAAGATGTTCTTGGATAGGCATATGGAGGGTGAGGCTGAGGAGGAAATTGTCTGAATGTTGAAAATTGGGAAGGTTTTTGGCACTGTTGCCAGCATAAGCAGGTTGGGTTTAAGGGTCTGTATCTGTGCTGTATTGATCTATGACTCTATAATCACTCCTACAGGATGGAGAAGCAGCTACAGGTTTGGGCTGCACTATTCAATATCAGGGTTGACTCTCTTGCAAACCTCAATAGCAAGGGGAACAGGCAGGAGATCCTGTGGACATGAACAGGACACCTGAATGGAATGTTGCCTGCCATGTGCCAGGGCCAGGGACATTTCAGATCATGTCCACAGCATTCTGGAGCGGGAGGGAGAGCAGCCAAATGTCTTGGTACAAAAGAGAATTTAGAGAGCTAGGTACAAAGCTGAGAAGCAGGACCTCCAGGGTTGTAATTTCTGGATTGCTGCCTGTGCCATGCTCCAGTGAGGGTAGAAACAGGATGATCTGGCAGATTAATGAGTAGCTCAGAAGTTGGTGCAGGGGGCAGGGCTTCAGGTTCTTGGATCATTGGGATCTCTTCTGGGGGAGGTGTGACCTGTACAAAAGTGACGGGTTGCACCTGAACCCGAGGGGGACCAATATTATCGCGGACAGGTTTGTTCGAGCTGTTGGGGAGAGTTTAAACTAATTTGGAAGGGGGTGGGAACCAGAGTGGGACCAGAATAGGATGGAAGGTAAAAAAGCAAACATAGCATGCAGTCAGACTGTCAGGAAGAGCAGGCAGATGATAGGAAAAATTTGCAGCCAACAGGGTGAGTATCAGTACATTAGGAATGCAGAATCGAAAAGGGTAGTAAGTACAGTACTCAAAGTGTTATATCTCAATGCACGGAGTATAAGAAATAAAGTGGATGATCTTGAGGCACTATTACAGATTGTCAGGTATGATGTTGTGGCCAACACATTGAATCGTGGCTGAGGGATGGATGTAGTTGGGACCTGAAAGTCCAAGGTTAGGAAGAGGGATTAGAGAGATAGGAAGGTAGGCAAAGGGGGAGGCATGGCATGGCTCTGCTGGTAAAGAATACCATGAAATCAGTAGAAAGGTGTGATATAGGATCAGAAGATGTTGAATCCTTTTGGGTTGAGTTAAGAAACTACAAGGGTAAAAAACCCTGATGACAGTTACATACAGGCCTTCCAACAGTAGCTGGGATATGGACCATGCATTACAACGGGTAATAGAAAAGGCGTGTCAAAAGAGCAATCTTATGATAGCCATTGGAGATTTCAACATGGAGGCAGATTGGAAAAGTCAGGTTGGTAATGGATTTCAGAGAATGAGTTTGTAGAATGCCTACAAGATAGCTTTTTAGAGCAGTTTATCGTTGGGCCTACAGAGGGATCAGCTATACTGGATTGAATGTTATGCAATGAACTAGAGGTGATTAGGGAGCTTAAGGTAAAAGAACCCTTAGGAGACAGTGATCAAAGTATGATTGAGTTCAACTTAAAATTTGATAGGGAGAAAGTACAGTCCAACATAGCAATATTTCAGTGGAGTAAAGAAAATTACAGTGGTGTAAGAGAGGAACTGGCCAAAGTAAATTGGAAGGAGATGTTGGCAGGGATGACAGCAGACCATCAATGGTGTGAGTTTCTGGGAAAAATGAGGAAGGTGCAGGATGGGTGTCTTCCAAAAATGAAGAAATACTCAAATGGCAAAGTAGTACAACTGCAGCTGACAATGGAAATCAACATTAATGTAAAAGCGAAAGAGAGGGCATACAACAAAGCAAAAATTAGCAGGAAGATAGAGGATTGGGAAGCTTTTAAAAACCTACAGAAAGCAGCTAAAAAAATCATTAGGATGGAAGAGATGAAATATGAATGCAAGCTAGCAAACAATATCGAAGTGGATAGTGGTATCAAGTATCTGAAAATAATGGAGAGATGAGAATGGATGTAGTACCACTAGAAATTGAGACCATAGAAATAATAATGGGGGCAAGGAGATGCAAATGCACTAAATGAGTATTTTGCATCAGTCTTCACTGTGAAAGACACTAGCAGTGTGCCAGATGTTGAAGGATGTGAGGGAAGAGAAGTGAGTGCAGTTACTGTTACAACGGAGAAGGTGCTCAAAAACATGAAAGAGCTAAGGGTACATAAGTCACCAGGACCAGATGAACTGCACCCGAGGGTTCTGAAGGAGGTAGCAGTAAAGATTATGGAAGCAATAGTATTGATCTTTTAAAAATCATTGTACTCTGGCATGGTGCCAGAAGACTGGAAAATTGCAAATGTTACTCCACTCTTTAAGAAAGGAGGTAGGTGGCAAAAAGGAAATTATAGACCAGTTAGCCTGACCTCAGTGGTTGGGAAGATGTTGGAGACAATTGTTAAGGATGAGGTGATGGAGTACTTGGTGACACAGGACAAAATAGCACAAAGTCAGCATGGTTTCCTTAAGGGAAAATCTTGCCTGACGAACCTATTGGAATTCTTTGAGGAGATAACAAGCAGGATGGATAAAGGGGACACAGTGGATGTTGTATATTTGGACTTTCAGAAGGCCTTTGACAAGGTGCCACACATGAGGCTGCTTACCAAGTAAGAGCCCATGGTATTACAGACAAATTACTGGCATGGTTAGAGAATTGGCTGATTGGGAGGGATGGGAATAAAGTGATCCTTTTCTGTCTGGCTGCCAGTGACTAGTGGTATTCCGTAGGGGTTGTTGTTGGGACCACTTCTTTTTATGCTGTATGTCTTTCCAATATTTTTATTAGTTTCTACATAGAAGAATACAGAGTACAAGAAAGTATATATAAAAGGTCAAAAAAGATTTTTAAAAACTTCCAATGACATTATGTCTATTCATAATAACAATCTCATTACCCCGATTTCATGTTAGTTAATCAAAAGTTATATTGAAATATACTAATTTATTACAAAAAAAGAGACTAACCCCTACCAAAACTGAACCTGTTTATTAAGGAGAAAAAAAGGTAAAATACCTTCTCATATAATAAAAATTAATAATAGCCAACATCTGAATTTAAACAATGAATTGAAGGTTTTGAAAATAATTCAGAAAAGGTCCCCACAATGTTTGAAAGTCTTGACAAGATTCAGAAATTGAACAAGGAGTCTTCTCTAAATCTAAGCATGACATAGCGTTGCATAACCATTGAGCATGAGTGGGAGGAAAAACATCTTTCCATTTAAACATAAGCGCCCTCCTAGCTATAAGAGAGCTAAAGGACAAAATATGTAAATCAGATGTCTTCAACTTGATACCTTGTCCTGTAACAATACCGAATAGAGCCGTCAGAGGATCAGGCTTAAAATTGACTTTGAAAAGTAAAGAGAAAGTTTGAAAAACTTCCTTTCAATATTTTTCAAGACTCAGACAAGTCCAAAACATATGAATTAATGAAGCTTCTCCGTTATTACATCTGTCACAGTAGGGAGATATATCCGAATAAAAACGAGGTATCTTATCTTTAGTCATATGGACTCTATGTACCACCTTAAATTGTATGAGGGAATGGCGAGCACATAACGATGAAGTATTAACCAGTTTAAATATTTCATTCCAAGTTTCCTCAGATATTGATGTCTGTAAATCTTGTTCCCAGAGATTCTTAATTTTGTCTAAAGGAACATTCCTCATCTGCAGTAACATACCATAAATATTAGATATTGAACCATTATGAAAAGGTGTCAAATTAAAAATTACTTCTAGTAAGTTCTTATCTGAGCTTATAGGAAATGTGCATAATTGAGATCTTAGAAAGTCTCTGTTTTGTAGATATCTAAAAAAGTGAGTTTTGGGTAAGCTATATTTAGCTGACAATTGCTCAAATGAAAAAAAGATTTTCTCCAACAAACAGATCCCAAAAACATTTAATCCCCAACCTGTCCCATTCTTTAAAAACTAAATCAGTCATGGAGGGTTTAAAAAAAAATGAGAATAAGTGGAACTTGAAAGGGAAAATCTCAATAACCAAAATGTTTTCTAAATTGTATCCAGATCCTCAGAGTATGTTTAACTATTAAGTTATCAGTTAGTTTACTTACAAATAAAGGAAGTGAGGATCCAAGAAGAGAAATAATAGAAAATTTATTAACAGAGTTAGCTTCTAAAGAATTCCATACCAGACAGTCTACACGATTAATATAACATAGCCAAAACGTAAGATATCATATATTAACTGCCCAGTAATAAAACCTAAAATTAGGTAAGGCTAAACCTCCAGACTTTTTAGATTTTTGAAGATGAACTTTATTTAAATGAGGATGTTTATTTTTCCATATATAGGAGGATAAAATAGATTCAAGAGAATCAAAAAAGGATTTAGGAAGGAAAAATGGGTAAAGCTTGAAAAAGATATATAAATTTAGGTAGAATATTCATTTTAATAGAATTAATTCGTCCACTCAATGATATTGAAAGAGGTGACCAATTATGCTGTATATTGATGATTTAGATTGCAGATGTTACGCTGATTGGTGGAGGTGCAGTTAGCTTTGAGGAAACAGCTAGGCTACAGAAGGACTTAGACAGTGTAGGAAAATGGGCAAGAAAGTGGCAAATGAAACACAATGTTGGAAAATGCATGGTTATGCACTTTGGTAGTAGAAATAAATGTGCAGACTATTTTCTAAGGAAAAAATCCAAAAATCTGAGATGCAAAAGGACTTGGGAGTCCTTGTGCAGAACATCCTGTAGGTTTACTTGCAGTTAGAGTCAGTGGTGAGGAAGGCAAATGCCATGTTAGCATTCATTTCAAGGGCTCTAGAATACAATAGCAGGGATGTATGCGGAGGCTTAATCAGGCACTGGTGAGGCCTCACCTTGAGTACGTATTGTGAACAGTTTTGGGCTCTTTATCTAAGAAAATATGTACTGGCATTGGAAGAAGTTCAGAGGAGGTTCACAAGGATGATTCCAGGAATGAAAGGGAGAAGCGTTTGATAGCTCTGGGTCTATATTCACTGGAATTTAGAAGGATGAGGGGGGATCTCATTGAAACCTTTCAAATGTTGAAAGGCCTAGACTGAGTAGATGTGGATAGATCCCATGGTGGGGGAGTCTAAGACAAGGGGGTTCAACCTCAGGATAGAGGGGCAACCATTTAAAACAGAGATGTGGAGAAATTTATTTAGCCAGCGGGTGGTGAATCTGTGGAACTTGTTACTACAGGTAGCTGTGGAGGCCAGGTCGTTAGGTGTATTTAAGGGAAACCTTGATAAATTCTTGATTGGACATGGTATCAGAGGGCTATGGTGTAGGGAAATTCTAGGCAGTTTATATAGTAGTTTACATGATCGGCACAACATTGTGGGCCAAAGGCCCTGTAATGTCCCTAGATGTCTTTGTTCTATGTTATGGGGAGAAGGCAGGGGTGGGGGTGAGGAGGGGAACAAAGGATCAGACTCAATGGGCCAAGTGACCTAATGCTGCTCCTATTTCTTATGGTCTTTTGGTCTAAACCCTGGAGTACAGAGCATATTATAGGCATCCATTACTCTCATGAGACCATGGATTTGTGCCTTGGAAGGTTTCCAGGGCGCAGGCCTGGGCAAGGTTGTATGGAAGACTAGCAGTTGCCCATGCTGCATGTCTCCCCTCTCCACAACACCAATGTTGTCCAAGGGGAGGGCATTAGGACCCATACAGCTTGGCACCAGTGTAGTCGCAGAGCAATGTGTGGTTAAGTGCCTTGCTCAAGGACACACACGCTGCCTCAGCCAAGGCTCGAATTAGCGACCTTCAAATCACTAGACCGACGCCTTAACCACTTGACCATACGCCAACATAGCATATCTCATCCTTAACTATAACAGGTGAGCACTGAGCTAAGGGTTCCTCGATGACTAAGCCCTCTCCCAAGTCCTGTCTCGACCCCAGTCAGAGAAAGCAGCCTTTATAAAGTAAACAATTTATTACTTGATGAAGTTGGGGAGTTTGGGATTCAGACCTAGTTGCAAAAGAGCTACCAAACTCTAAGATGATTGATCTACATAAACAAATACCTCCTGATGTCATTCCTTGTATTATTGTTCTACAACTTCTGCCACCCTCTCGTCCTGTGAAAGTTCAAAATAAATTTAATATCAAAGTACGTAAGTATATGTCAACGTATACTACACTGAGATTTATTTTCTTGCAGGCATTCACAGTGGAACAAAGAAAGACAATAGAATCGATGAAAAAATATGCACAAAAAGACTGACAAGCAATCAATGTGCAAAGAAGTCAATTGGTGCAAAATATAAAAATATTAATAACCATAATAATAATTAATAAGCAAACAAGTAAGGAAACAAATAAATAAGTAATACTGAGAACATACACTGTAGAGTCCTTGAAAATGAGTCCATAGGTTGTGGAATCAGTTTAGAGCTGAGGTGAATGAAGTTATCCACGTTGGTCAGGAGCTTGACATTTGAAGGGTAATAACTGTTCCCAAACCTGCAAATACTTTCTTCTCAAAGTTATTGTATGATAGACACACAGCAAAGTGTTGCATCTTTCTTGAGCTCCAGCTGCTGCCCTCCCACATACATTGATACAGAAAGCTGCTATTTACAATTATAGACTGCGGTGAAGATATGTTTTAATTGTCAGACACTTGCATCACAATATCAGATGTTACCTCTTTAAATCAATCATCCAAATTAATGTCAATTCAAATTTTTAGACACTCTAATCAATTAGAGCTACAATGCAAGTGTCTTAGTATTCTGTTTATAAATTTGTAATCAACTATAGTATTGATCTACCCAGCAATCCAAAGTGTGCACAAGAACGAAACATGCTCTTGTACAAATCTGGAACAACACAGGAAGTCTTGAATCACTTGTAGGTCAGACAACATTTACAGAGAAAGAAATAGTTAATGTTTCACGGCAGTGAACTGGAAATATTAACTATGGAGCTTAGAACAGTACAGCACAGGAACGGCCCTTCAGTAAACACAATGCGGAAATTAATTAACTCCTTTCTCCCTGCACATAATTCATATCCCTGCATTCCTTGCATATTCATGTATCTATCTAGCCACCTCTTAAATAACATTATCATATATGCTTTCACAACCATTCTCTACATAAACTTGCTCTGCACAGAGACTCTGGGTCATATGGTGATGCAGCACAGAAACAGGCCCTTTGTCCCAACCAATCCGTGCCAACCATGGTCTCCACCAGGCTCGTCCCATTTCCTCATGTTTGGCCCGTATAGCTCTGAACTCTTCCTATCCAAGTATATATCCAAATGTCTTCTAAATATAATTGATATAACTTCGTCAACGCTCTCTCTGGCAACCCATTCCATATAAGCACAACCCACTGTGTGGAAAAATCTATCCCTTTCAGCACGCACCTGAAAGCCCTGCCCTCTAATTTCTAGGCGATAGGTGAAACTTGCAGCTAGGAAGTTGATTGGTGAAAGAGACAGAAGGCCATGGAGCAAAGTAACGGGGGCGGGGGGGGGGGAAAGCACCAACAAGAGGCAATGGGCAGGCAAAGATAACATGGGAGAGGGAAAAGGGGGTGGGAAATGGTGAAGCGGGGCGGGGGGAGGTCATTACTGGAAGTTTGAGAAATCGATGTTTATGCCATCAGGTTGGAGGCTACACAAACTGAATATAAAGCGTTGTTCCTCCAGCCTAAGTGTGGCCTTATCTCATCAGTGGAGGAGGCCATAGATGGACATATCGGAATGGGAATGGGAAGAGGAATTAAGGATGTGTGGCCACTGGGAGATCCCGCTTGTTCTGATGGACAGAGTGTAGATGGTCGGCGAAGTGGTCTCCCAGTCTGCGTCGGGTTTCAGCGATATACAGGAGGACACACCGAGAACACCAAACACAGTAAATGACCCCAACAGACTCACGAGTGAAGTGTTGCCTCAGCTGGAAGGACTGTTTGGGGCCCTGAATAGTAGTGAGGGAGGAGGTGTAGGGGCAGGTGTAGCACTTGTTCTGCTTGCAAGGATAAGTGCCAGGAGGGAGATCGGTGGGGAAGGATGAATAGAAAAGGGAATCACGTAAGGAGTGATCCCTGCGGAAAGCAGGAAGTGGAGGTGGAGGTGAGGGGAAAGAAAGATGTCTTTGATGGTGGGATCCAGATGGAACTGGCGGAAGTTTCAGAGAATTATGTGCTGGATGCGGATGCTGGTGGGGTGGTAGGTGAGGACAAGAGGAACCCCATCCCTGGTGGGGTGACGTGTACGAAATGGAAGTGAGGCGGTTGAGGGCAGCGTTGATGGTAGTCAATGGAAGTCCCTTTCTTTGAAAGAGGAGGACATCTCCTTTGTTCTAGAATGAAAAGCCTCATCCTAGAGCAGTTGCGGTGGAGATGGAGGAATTGAGAGAAGGGGATGGTGTTTTTACAAGTAGCAGGGTAGGACGAGGTATAGTTCAGGTAGCTGTGAGGGTCTTTAGGCTTACAATATGCTATGAGAGTTCCCATCCCCTTGTCCCTCTCTCATGTTATCTCCTTGCCCACCCATCGCCTCTCTCTGGTGCTCCTCCACCCCCACACTTTTTTTTTCTTCCATGGCCTTTTGTCTTTTTCACCAACCAACTTCCTAACTCTTTGCTTCATCCCTCCCCCTCCAAGTTTCACCTATCACCTGGTGTTTCTCTCTCTCCTTTCCCCAACTTTAAAACCTATGCCTCAGCTTTTTTCTCCAGTCCTGCTGAAGGGTTTCGGCCTGAAGTGTCGCCTGTACTTTTTCCATAGATGCCCTCTGGCCTGCTGAGTTCCTTCAACATTTTGTGTGTGTTGCTCAGATTTCCAGCATCTGCACATTTTCTCTTGTTTGTCCTCTAATTTCCAGTTCCCCTTCGCTGGGAAAAAGACTGTGCATTCACCAATGTCCTGTACAACTGCACCTTAACCTCCCAACTCACACTTTTACTGATGATGGCCAGCATACCAAACCTGTTCTCCATCTTGTCTACTTGTGTTGCTGCTTTCAGTGAATAACTGCAAGATCCCTCTGTTCCACAACACTCCCCAGGGCGCTACATCTACCATCCAAGTCTTACCGAGTATGACTTTCCAAATTGCAACACTTGCACTTACCTGAACTGAAAGCTACTTGCCAGTTTGACCCACATAGAACAAGATCCCTGTTGTTTGCTTACCTTCCTGCAGGGGTGCAGTGCTGCCAGAACTCAGCAGAGCACCGCTCGGGCTCCTCTGTAAAAAAAAAGTCAAAATAAACAAGCCGGGAATTTAACAGCGGCCGCATATTAAACAGAGGGAATTTTACGAAAGCGGGGGTTGGGGAGAGGGGGTGGTGGCTGGTGGGAAAATACCACTAATAACATTAGGATATTTGATCGTTTCTGGTGAAATCCTGGAGCTGTGACTGTTTTGTGAAATTCCTCCTCGCTCGGCCCGTTGTCCCAGCATACCCTGCTGTAGCCTCCCGCCATTTCACAGATCCTCAGTCTCTCCCCAGCACTCGTTGTTTGAGCAATGTTCGCTGAGAAAATAAAAATCTTAGATCTTTTGAAAGTGGCATGTCGCTTGCTGAAGTGGGCCGTAAGGTCGGTACGAACGGATCGAGCATTCGCACAATAAAGCAGAAAGAAGCTGAAATTCGTGGCAGCGTTAGTGCTACCCCTACAATGGCAAAAATAGTCTCTCTGGTTCGTGGTAAAGTTTTTGCAAAGACTGAGGAAGCATTAAGTGTGTGGCTGGAGGACATGTCACAGAAGCAGATCCCTGTTGATGGTGAAATTATGTGTGAAAGAGCACTGAGCCTCTATGAGCACTACTGTCAGGGGGTTGAGGAGAGCAAGAGGAAGGAGTTTAAGGCTAGTAAGGGATGGCTGGCTAGCTATGTAAAGCACTACAGCCCCAAGAACTACAGACCACGGGAGAATCAGCAGGGCAGATGTACCAAGCATCCTATCATGGAGCCGATCGAAGTACATGCTTGAAGTCTCTCAGAAAAAAAACTGTTGATCACAAACTAACAAAAGCTCACACTGCTGCTCTAAGTGTTGAAAATATAGCCAGTGAAAGTGCTCTTGGAAAATTATGTGACACCATGAATGCTTCACGTCTAAAGGCAACTTGTTCAATATTTCGTTCTGCATATTACTTAGCTCAGAATGACAGACCATACTCTGATCACTTTGGCTTATTGGAACTACAAAAAAAATGGTATTGACATTGGAATTGGACTGCATTCCTGCACTAGTGCTACAGAGATAATTAATCACATAGCCATTAATATGAAAAATAAAATTTGCCAGCATATCAAGCAGATAAATGGCAAAGTTTCTGTTCTCATTGATGAATCAACAAGCCTGAGCATTAAGACTGCCCTAAGGTTTATTTGAAATGTAAAAGTGATAAGGAAGGTGATCCCCATTTTATGTTTTTAGATCTAATTGAACTGCCTGATCAGAAAGCTGCAACTATTGCTGAGCATCTATTGAACTGTCTCAATAACCATGGGTTTGATGACTCTTACTTGAAACAGAACCTTGTAGCATTTGCTGGTGATGGGACGAGCATAATGTTTGGTGTCAAATCTGGTGTTGCTACAATTCTCAAGGAACATTACCCTGATGTGAAAATTTGGCACTGTCTTAGTCACAGATTAGAACTTGCAGTAGGTGATTCGGTGAGAGAAGTTCATGGAATAAATCATTTTCAATCACTTCTGGACAAATTGTACTCTGTTTGCAGTGGATCACCCCTAAATCAAAAGGAACTGTCTGAATGCGCCTCTCAACTAGAACAACAAATTTGCAAAATAGGCCGTGTTCTAGGCACCAGGTGGGTAGCTAGCTCGTTTCGAACAGTTTCAGCAGTGTGGCAAAATTACGAAGCACTGTGTTTTCATTTTGAAAAAGCAATGAAGGATGAAACAAGATCTGGGAGTGAACAGAAAAACCTATGAAGGTCTGTTGAAAAGACTCTCTTCAGAACAGTTTCTATTGGACTTAGCTGTAACGTATGACACATTGCATGAACTTGGTTTACTGTCAGAGTGTTTACAGAAACGCACTACTACGATTGTTTATGTAGACAAACTGATCCAATGGAGCACAGGATCACTGCATGGACTGAAAGAGCAACCTGGTACAAAAACTCTAGAAGCTCAAGAGGCAGTTGAAAAGGGGAAATTTGGAGAAATTACCTTAACAAGCAACAACAAAATTGTCTCCATTAATTATCTAGTTCTTTACTAGTCTTATAAACAATTTGCAGCACTGTATGTTCACAGTAACATCCTTGAAAAGTTCTCAAACTTCTAAACCTCAAAGTATGTATAAATCCCTGCTAAATGAAATGTGTGTCCTTATAAAGATAACTGGCCTGCTGAAATACCACCTAATTATGGAGAAGCTGCAATATCATCTCTCTGTAAGAGGTTTAAGATTTCTTCTTCCTCTGTAATAAATGCCTTCAGAGTTTATGTGGAGGATTGTGGACGCCACATTCCCCAAGATTTACGCCCATTACTGAGCTGTTCACAAGTTATTCCTATTACTACTGCTGAGTGTGAGAGAGAATTTAGTCACATGAACTTGATAATAACAACAACACGCTCAAGAATTCTCGTAAGTTATGTATCAGCACTTATGTTTGTTAAACTACACGGACCTCCTGTAGTTCAGTGGAATCCTGAGCTGTATGTCACATCATGGCTGTGGTACCACAGATACAGCAGATGACACCAGGACAAGAGTTGCTTCAGACCCCCGAACACATATTACACCTGACCCTTTGTGGAAATTATTGTGAAACTTCTCATTGGTGGCATTTGGTAAGTAGGTAATTACTTTTAAATTGGTAAAATACATGATTACCATCTTTTTCTTTACTTGCTTGATAATTATATTTTATGATAATTGTGGACAGATGTGCAGAAAATGCACTGGAAAGGACTACTTTGCTAAAATGTGCCGAACAGAAAGATTAAAGACACAAGAAGTGAACAATATTGAGGATGAACAGAAGGAATCTGCATGTGTTGTTAGTGAGACTGAATCATCTGAAAAAAATACTTTTTGCGTAGGGGGTGTAAACCTGTGCATGTTAGTAGATTCAGGAGCCAGAAGTAATATACTAGGTGAAAATGTGTGGGAAAAACTTAAGTCAGAGAAAATAGAAGTGCCATTCATATATTCCTAAGCAGAAGAGAAAGTGGTAGCCATATTCATCTGGCACATCACTGGCAGTTCAGTGGGCGTTTGAATGTGAAGTAAGCATTGGAAACAACAGATCAGGCAGAGTTCATTGTGATAAAAAGGCAATGGTGAAGCACTTCTCGGTAGAGAAACGGCTACAGCATTGGGTTTGCTAAAGATTGGAGAAAATGTGTTAGTAGTGACCGACGTTAAACAGTCACTTCAGCTGCAGTACCCAGAAGTGCTTGAAGGTGTAGGAAAGCTGAACACTGAGCAGATCAGTCTGTACATTGCTCGACGGGTAAAACCTGTCCTGGGGCCCTGCCACTCAGGCGCATACCTTACAGCTTAAGGGAGACTGTTGAGAAAAAAAACTGAACAGCTAATGAAAATGGACAATATTGAGAAAGTTGAAGGCCCAGCTGCTAGTGTTAACCCGGTAGCAATTTTACAAGGATGTCAGAATGTGCTGAGGCATGAGAAAGGTAAATGTGAGGGAGAGGTATCCCATTCCAGACGTAGATGAGGTACTAGGGAGAATGAATGAAGTTGTGGTGTTCAGCAAACTGGACTTGAAATGGGGCTATCACCAGCTGGAACTAACTCCAGAATCTCGAGGTAACCACATCTGCAGTGCATAATGGGGTGCACAGGCACAAGAGGCTGATATTTGGTGTGTCGTCAGTGAGCAGTACCAGCGTGAGATAGCAAACGCTTCAGCTGGAATTGAAGGAGCTGAGAACAGCTCAGATGATGGTACATGCGCCTAACCGAAAACTACACGATGAGAGACTGCATGCTGTCTTACAGAGACCCGCAGAGTGAGGACGGACACTGACCCCGAGCAATATCAGTTCAACATGGCCAGGAGAGTTTTCATGAGAATTCTCTTGCTCCAGAAAGGCATCAGACCAACTGAGGAGAGAGTGCGCGAGCAGTAATGGAGGCTCGTGAACCACCGAACTGAGGCGTTTCCTAGGTCTTGTTGGCTACAGCAGCAGATTCTTACCACAGTTACCCACTTTGTCAGAACCACTGAGACAATTGACCAGGAAGGACAGCCCGTTAAAGTTGGAGAAGCAGAAACAAGCATTCAAAGCCCTGAAAGAGGAGCAGGTACAGTGGCCTATTTTGATAAAGATGAGCCAACTAAAGCAGTAGCAGATGCCAGCCCATTTGGACTGGGGGTAGTACTCAAACAAAAATAAAATGAAGAAATGATACCTGTCTGCTACATGAGCCATAGTCTCACAGACTATGAATAAAAATACTCTTAAACAGAGCAAAAAGCAATTAAACTAGTATGGGTCTGTGAGAGACTTTGTCCTTATTTGTATGGGAGAAAATCAGACCTGATCACAGATCACAAAGCTTTGGAGATGATTTACAGCCCAAGGTCTAGACCATGTGCACACATGGAGCAGTGGGTCTTGAGTTTGCAACCATATGACTAAGAGTCATACACATGCCAGGAAAACAGAACATTGCAGACCCACTGTGGGGGCTACTGGGGGAGACTGTTCAAAGAGAGAGACACAAGCATGGTTCAGAGGAACATGTCAGGTTCATAGCCGTGAGCACTGCTCCTAAAGCCCTGACAACACAAGAGGTGAAGAGAGCGTCAGCCACAGATCTAGAATGGCAGAAGGTGCTAAAGCCATCATGAATAGAAACTTTCCAACCATAAGGCACACTGTGAATGAACTGTGTGTCGTTGGTCATCTTATCCTCAGAGGGACACAGACTGTGTTACCTAAAGCCTTGCACACATGGACACGCACCCTAGCTCACAAAGAACACTTGGGAATAGTTGGTACAAAGCAGCATCACAGAACCAAGGTTTGGTGGACTGGTATGGATAAAGCAGCTGGGAAATACTGCAAAACTTGTCATGGTTGTCAAACTGTCTAGACTCAACCCTCCAGAACCACTAAAACTGACACCGTTCCCAGATGGTCCTTGGCAGGATGTAGCTGTTGATTTGCATGGACCGTTACCAACAACCTTTGCTGAAAGGACTAGATAGGGTGGATGTGGAGAGGATGTTTCCTATGATGGGGGTATTCAGAACTAGAGGGCACAGCCTCAAAATTGAGGAGTGAGCTTTTAGAATAAAGGAAGAATTGTTTTAGACAGAGAGTGGTGGATCTGTGGAATACTCTGTGGTGGAAGTCAAGTCCGTGGGGATATTTAAGGCAGAAGTTGATAGCTTCCTGATCAGTCAGGGCATTAAAGGATATGGTGAGAAGGCAGGTGTGTGGGGTTGAGTGGGATCCGGGATCAGCCATGATGGAATGGTAGGGCAGACTCGATAGGCTGAATGGCCTCATTCTGCTCCTATGCCTTGTGGTCTTATGGTCTAAACCATTCCATCCCGGTAGTAGTTGATTACTACGAATGGTTTTATGGATATGACATTTTGACTACAACTGTAGAGAGTTATTAACAGTCTGCAGAATATTTTCAGTGGAGATGGACTGCCCATATCCATCAAATCAGACAATGTACCTCAATTCAGATCAGGAAACATTGTGAGAGTAATGGAATTAAACAGCTAAAAACAATGCCAAAGTGGGCTTAGGAAAATGGTGAAGTGGAGAGCCAAAACGCATCACCGAATCAAAGGATGAAGATTGCGTAAGCAGAAGGACTTGACTGGAAAGTCAAAATGAGAGAGTATGTGACTGTGTATAGATGTGTGGCACTACAAGGAAAAGTCCTGCCATACTTCTCTACAACTGCAAAATGAGGGGGAAGATACCAGATATCAAGGAGGTGCACACAGCAGAACTGGAAGTATGAGATCGGATGCAAAACAAAATGGGAAGTACAAGCTGTATGCAGACGATCCAGAGGAGTCTACTGTAAAAGTTGGGGACACTGTGCTTATCCAGCAAGAAAAAGTGGACAAATTCACCACACTTTTCAACACAACACCACACAGGGTGGTAAGGAAAACAGGAATCAAGTGGTAGTTGAATCTCCAACTGGAGTGCAGTATGCAAGGAACACCACACATTTAAAAACAGTTCAACACAAGAGAGACTTTTGACAAACAGGAAGAAATTCAGCAATGAGGTACTGAGACAGGAGGACAATGTAATGGACAGTTACAGCCAAGCTCAGGTTCACAGTGACCAGAAGCTATTACCAGACATTGAAAGCAAAGAGAAACGGTAGACAGACCTCACAGGGTTGGTTAGACAACATCCTCTTAAGTTTAACAATTTTGTACTGAATTAGAGCTTTAATTTGTGGGTTTTGAAACAATGAAAACTGTTACAAGTTGAAAATGAAGTTTTCAGTTCCGGAGTTATCAGTGTTGGTTCTAGTCGTGCATATCAGTGAAATGGTTAAATCTGTGAGCTGAATGTATTCTAAAACGTTGAAGTTCATTTCTCAGGGAAGGAGGGATGTCATGTATTGTCAAGTACAGTGATGATGTCATCAGTCTGGGACAGAACAACATGTGATGTGAGGGAGCATGGAAGTGAGAATAGAGACACATTCAGAGCATGAAGCGTCAAGTCGTGAAACATGCGCAATCTGAGTTCTGAGATAGGTTGCAAATACACAACAATGGCCAAGGAATGAACAAGTATTGATGTAAGGAGTTTTGAAGGTATAAAACATGGGCACTTTGTTTGTATAGGTGGAAGAGCTTTGTCTAAGGCCAGGTCATGACCAGTGCTAGTGCTAACAAGATAGAAGGCTGCAGCTACGTGTAAGACTGTCTGATCTGTGGCTCCCCTCTGACACGCCACAGATCACCTTGTTTCGTGGATGACAAGCATTAATTTTTACTTCAGTACTTCCTCTGCTGTAAACATCTGCTTTACTTTCCATATTTCATTTGTGTTAGTTTTAATAAAGTATTTTCTTGTGGCCTTGAACATATGTGCAGTGCCTCCTTTGTATGTGAATGCGTATGGAATACGCTGAGCTGAATAAAGAACACAGAACTAATTTTAAAATAATGTTTGCTGCTGCCTCCAGACAAATAAACAACTTGGACCGTCGAGCCAAGTAGGAACCCATTTAGCGATTGTCTCCCTTCTAACCCTCCAGACAAGCCAGCTGCAGCAGTTACTGGAAAACGAACCAAATCCACTGACAGACTAAGCCAGGATACTTGGCACTGTATGAGACATTTCCAAATATTTCCAAATCAACAAAGGAACATTTGGTCCGTTATTACAAAACCAGCAAGGATGAGTGATCTTGTAGCAATAAAAATCTAATGAAACTAAAATAGCAATATAGCTTCAAATTAGCGTAACTAAGCATTCTAATTAGGAATATCAGAATTAGTGTTCGATACATGTTTAAGCAGTCAACAACAAAAAAAATCACTCTGTGTGGCTCAACCCCTCCCCACTAGACGAAATGAAACAACTATCTAAAACAAAGCACGAGTACATAACTGCACTCAATTGCTTATACCATACCCCAAACCACATGACAGATTACCATAATAAACATGCCACAAAATACAATACAGACAGAAAATAGATGCATGGTTCCTACATCTCAGTCCTTCGATTATTGCATAATGAAAATTACAACTACATACTACTAAAATAGGAGACACAAAATCTTCAAGGACAAACATCTCAGCATTTATACAAGTGTCTTCTTCCAGTCACGCCATGAACCAGTCATGTAGGCCAGAGGTTACCAGCACTTAGCCCAGTACAGAGTGACCTCTGCCACCAGTCTCTGTCAAGTCAGGGTTGTGAAGCTTCCAGAGCTGCAGCTTCTCAAACCTCCGCGTCCTGCAGAAGACAAATCTTGATTATAGTCTGTCCAGACAGCTGCTCTTGGGCTTGATGCACCTGCCACAAACACCTCTTCTGTCTGGAAAGTCTTGAATGACTCTTCCCAATGATCCATGAGTTTCCAGGCACTGTGTCATCAACTATAAGCACAATGTATCCCGAGTGGAAATTGCAGTTTCTACAAATGTACTGTGGAAAGCATCCTGAGAGGCTGCATCGTCACCTGGTATGGGGGTTGTGACGCATAGGATCAAAGTAAGTTGCAGACAGTGGTAAATTAGTCAGCTCCATCATGGGTACTAGCCTCAGTAGTATCCAATATATTTTCAAGGTGCAGTGCCTCAAAAAGGCGGTATCCATCATTAAGGACCCCCGCCACCGAGGACATGCCCTCTTCCCATTGTTACCATCAGAAAGGAGGTGCAGAAGCCTGAAGCCACACATTCAGTGACTCAGGAACAGCTTCTTCCCCTCCGCCATCTGATTTCTGAATGGACTGAACCCATGAACACTACCTGGCTACTTTTTAAAATTCATGTTTTTGCACTACTTAGTTAACTTAACTATTTGATATACATATTTATACTTACTGTAATTCACAGTTTTATTATGTATTGCATTGTACTGCTGCTGCAAAGTTAACAAATTTCACAACATATAAAAAACACAAACAGGAGGAAATCCGCAGATGCTGGAAATTCAAACAACACACACAAAAGTTGCTGGTGAACACAGCAGGCCAGGCAGCATCTCTAGGAAGAGGTACAGTCGACGTTTCGGGCCGAGACCCTTCGTCAGGACTAACTGAAGGAAGAGCTAGTAGGAGATTTGAAAGTGGGAGGGGGAGGGGGAGATCAGAAATGATAGGAGGAGACAGGAGGGGGAGGTATGGAGTTAAGAGCTGGACAGTTGATTGGCAAAAGGGATACGAGGCTGGAGAAGGGAGAGGATCATGGCACGGGGGGCTTAGGGAGAAAGAAAGGGGCAGGGGAGCCCAGAGGATGGGCAAGGGGTTGTGATGAGAATACACATAGATAAGATGTTTGCTGGCCTGGGTTAGCATCAGTGGCATCAGCAGTTGGTCTGCCACCTGTCTTCAAGAGAGAGATAAGGAACAATGAAGCAGCATCTGGAGATGTGTAATGAAGGGATGGGAGAGAGAGCTGTCTAGAGCGGCTCCCCCTTTGAACCCTGAACTGTTTGAAGTGATGGACAGGCGATACCCCAGCAGGGGGATAAAAAGGGACAGGTTCGCTAAGGCAGGGACACACACGACACCCCGACGTAACGAGACCCTGGAAGCGGTGCGCCTCTCACGAGTCGGTGGGAAGTACTGGGCCATAAACGCACGGGGTGGAAAGGTACGATCAGCGGGAACCCGGTGTGTGTCCGCCCTCGCTTGGGTGCCGGGTTCACTGCAGAGGATCGACCGCATCTGGAGGAGGGGTCACAGTCGGTGACCTCAGGTGACATCACAAAGGACCTGCCCGAAAGCTGCTTGTGAGCAATATCGCCGGTCTGTGAGTGGAAGCCGTTTCTGAATGATCAGTCGTTCTCTCTCTCCCTCCCCCCACGTTGTCCATCACCATGGCAACGATTACTGCGAACTGAACTAAATTGGACTGAACTTTGTGTCACTTTGAAATTGGTCATTTACCCTTAGACAACGATAGAGCTTGATTGATGCTGTTATCTTAATTCTGTGCACATGTGTGTTTATCATTGCTGAACTGTTGCATTTATTATCCTTTCGATGACTGTGTTGCTTGTTCCTTTAATAAAACTTTCTTAGTTCTAGTAATCCAGACTCCAACTGAGTGATCCATTTCTGCTGGTTTGGCAACCCAGTTACGGGGTACATAACAGGGTATAGTGAGAAGGACAGAGGGAGAAAAGAGAGAGAGGAGAGAGAGAGAGAGAGAGGGAGAGAGAGAGAGAGAGAGAGAGAGAGAAAATAAATAAATAAGGGATGGGGTACGAAGAGGAGGTGGGGCATTAACAGAAATTAGACACCTGTGCTTTGTCCGCCAGAGAAAGCAGGATCTCCCAGTGGTCACACATTTTAATTCCATGTCCCATTCCCATTCTGATATGTCTATCCATGGCCTCCTCTACTGTCAAGATGAAGCCACACTCAGGCTGGAGGAACAACACCTTATATTCCGTCTGGGTAGCCTCCAACCTGATGGCATGAACATCGACTTCTCTAAATTCCATTAATGACCCACCTCCCCTTCGTACCCCATCCGTTATTTATTTATTTATTTACTTACTTATTTATTCTCTCTTATTTCTCTCTCTGTCCCTCTCATTATAACTCCTTGCCCATCCTCTGGGCTCCCCTCCCCTCCCCTTTTCTTTCTCCTTAGGCCTCCCGTCCCATGATCCTCTCCCTTCTCCAGCCTCGTATCCCTTTTGCCAATCAGCTGTCCAGCTCTTGGCTCCATCCCTCCCCCTCCTGTCTTCTCCTATCATTTTGAATCTCCCCCTCCCCCTCCGACTTTCAAATCTCTTACTATCTCTTCCTTCAGTTAGTCCTGACGAAGGGTCTCGGCCCGAAATGTCGACTGTACCTCTTCCTGTAGATGCTGCCTGGCCTGCTGGGATCACCAGCATTTTTTGTGTGTGTCAAGACATATTAAACCTAATTCTGATTCTGACCATTCTGACATTCCTGTAACTGTGGTAAATACTTCTTGACCCACCATTTCCAATGCATGTTTGACATGCACAGGGCCTGCTTCCATCTATGATAAGAATAAATGTCTTCCTTTTGGATCTGTCCTGGAGGTAAGGATAGTGCAACACACGGCTGGGTATTAGTGGTTCCAAATCATTGTGGTAAAGGGATGCTTTAGTAATTGGACAGCCATTGATAATAGCCTCTGCTTCACAAGGTTTTGTGTGGAAACCCTCTTCATCAAGATTCTGTTCCTTCATGGTGGAATTGAAGACCTTTCGCATAGACCTGATCATTCTCTAGCATGATGTGAACCAGCTGTGGGGTTAAAAACCCACTTAAATCCTTTTTGAAGAAGGATATCACTAATTGCACTTCTCAATGGCTTCTTGTGTCTCGCACTCAGCACCGATAAAGCTTATTGCACTGTCAGAGCACACTTCATGAACCTGTATCGGTCTTGCTCTTAAGCATTGAAGTGGATTCTGCGTCTAAGGAAGATGTCACTTCAGTGTGAACAGCTCATATAGGTAGACAGGTAAATATGACCCCACACCTCTTCACCCTACTCCTTCTGCTCTTCACCTCAAAAGGTCCAAAGTAGTCCACTCCTACACGTGTAAATAGAGACCCTGTCCAGAGGATCTGCCATGTATTGGCATCCTGGAGCTGTGTGCAACCATCAACAAATAACACACTTAGACAGGACTCTTATTATAGCTGTACCTGCACCAGAAATCCAGCTTTTTTGACGAAACCTGGATAGGTTTGCTAGTATAACAGGCTGTTCAGATTCTTCAGGCATAGCTGCCCTACAAAGCCGTCTACCAACTCTCAAAAAGCCATCTTCAAGTACTGGATTGAGCTTGAAAATATGGCTGTTCCTTTCCATACTTTCTCCACTTTGCAAACTTGATGATTCATCTGGAAATCTCTTTCTCTGGCAAAACCCAATGATCTCTATTTCAGCCTTTGTGAGCTCCTCCACTTGAGAGACAATCTTGGTCAATCTGATCTTCGGCCTTCTCAATCTCTCTCTCCAAAGAATACCCTTGTTGGTCTTTATCCAAGTTGAACTGAACAAGAGCGATGTTCAGTTGCTTCCTCTTCTAAGAGACAGCAGCAGTTTCTTAAATCTAAGAATACAGCCCACCACATTCCTCAAATGAGTCCAAGACGAGAAGTGATGGATTGCACGTGTTACCACATTCACCTCCTCTTCAAACTACATGGCATTCATTGTAACACTTCTCTTGATTTCCAGATCAAAAGTTCTCCAGAACAATCGGGATTCACTTTCAGGCTGAAGAAGATACTGAGGCCCTGACACCCATGTCTCATCCTTCAGGAATGCTTTTACCTTCAACCCTCTAGGCTCCACATCTGCCAGGTTGTTTGAAGTGTTTACAAATCTACATTGAGATGCTTGCGAGACATTAAGAAATTCTGAAACTCTATTTACAATGGAGATTTGAAACCTGGAAGTTTTGTTCCTGATATACAGAAGCACCATGAGTCCAAAACACTAAGACATGAAGCTGCACGTGGAACTTCTTACTCCACAATCTGTCCATACAGCTTGCATCATAGCAGCGATGAGCGAAACTGACTTCAATGGAACTACCCTAGATTTTTCCATGATAGAAGCACTGTGCACCTGATAGCACATTTACAATAGGTAGCTCACTGTTCCAAAGCCATCTTCGCTTGCGTCTGTAATGTGGTCTAACTGTACAGCAGTAATTTCTCTAAAATCCGGGGGTTTTAAATATCTAACAACCTTGAAGTCTTCCAACTGGCAGATTTCTTTCAGCCAGCTTGCCCACTCAAGAGCAACTGATTCCGGCCAAGCCCCTTCCTACGTAGATCTTGTAGGATGTCTTCAGCAGATAGCACCACCAGACACAAGCTTCCTAAAGGATCATAGATGGAATTAACCTTGGAAAGTATCTGCCTTCTGGTGAGTGGTCTATCTTGCATCGTGATCTTAAACTTGCAAGTATCAGATTGAATGCGCCATTGCACAGCCAGTGTTGTCTGCACTGAAGTCTATCTTGATCCGACTTCAATTCCTTCATGTCCTCCGCTCTTTGCTGTTCTGGTGTCACAGCTAGGTCGCTACATCTGTTGCTTATCCACTTTGTGAACCGAAAGCCGCCTCAGGCACAAATGGATACGCGGTTATGATAGAGAGACTGCAGTTCATCCGTACAGAACACTGACACAAGATAGAAGCAATACAAAACCTGATCCACTATCTTGCAGCTGAACTGTTCGTCACTGTCATCTGTGCATTTCCTAAGAGTGAAATTGGCATAGCTCCGTGTTGTGGTAATTAATAATGTTAATCCTCTGCCTCTCAGTTAACCACTCCCACATGGGAGGAGTTCACATTCGGTACAAGCAAGGCTGTCAGTAAAGTTCAGTTGAGCCTTCTGCATGCTGGTGCCCTCCTGGAGTGCCCTGCATTACCCTTCAATAACAAACACAACATAGTGTTGATCACTGATGAATTGGTGCTACAGACCAAGCAGTGGCGGCGCCGGGCATTTTTTCCTGCTGGTGCTACGGAGGGCGAAATGATTCAGTGATGGTGCTGAGGGATGCACTGTATGGTAATATGTATTTGCAAGGCCAGACGCCTGGCGTTAAAAAGTCAGTTTCAAGCATTACGTGCCGACTACAAATGCCTCCGTTGATCCACAAGCAACAGCAATTGATAGATCTAATATAGAAGTGAACTGTTACAGTGTCAACTGCATCGGAGACAACCTGCGCTACTCGGAGCATAAACAAAAAAAACAGACAAAGCATCCGAGCAACAGCGGACAACGTGAATCACGCACCAATCCCGCACTCAGCGTCAAATGCGTGCTTTTCAACTGAAAAACACAACACGAACCCACTGTTATTCCCATTACATAGACAGCAATGCCAAAAGATACACCATTATTAAAGTCAAATAAGGCAAACAACAGATGCAAGGCTTTACCAGGAGTTGGACAAATCGTACTCTGGCCATGCAATACGGCTATTGAATTTAAAACAAAAATCAACAGAATCACCGCTTGGAAGTCTAAACAAAACCAGTAGGCTTAACGGCAGTAAATGTAATATTTTAGGATTTGCAGGAAACATAAGGACTATGGGGTATCCACTATAAAATAATAATAACAATAATCAGCATTAGTCTTGGCCTAACTTTTTAAAAAATCAACTGCACTCACCATTAATGTTTTCAGAGAAGCACAATGCGCCTGTTGTTGTGATCAATGATTTTCTGGATGTCAAGTGCCTGGTCCTCCGGCTGTTTGTGGCCAACAGAGCCAAGTTGCTGTTCCGAGCATCGCCGCTGCTATTCCTGAAGTAGTTTTTGACGCTTCTGAGGCGAGAGAAACTCCGTTCGCATGAGGACCTACACTGACCCAGACACGCCTTCTTATCAATAATACACCAGCCGGGCGAGTGTCTGTTCAATGCTTTTAAGAAGTGACTCTGCGTCCAACCCTTCTGCTGGAGTGAAGTGCAAGAATTCTTCAAGCACTCTTTCATTATTCAAATACCGCACCACCACTGATATTTGCTCCTTTTTACTCAAGTCTTTACTTTCACCCACCATGATGGCAAAATATCCAGCCTCCTTGATTTCTGCACTTATCTGACATCTGACCATATCTGCCATAATACCCATAATTTCATTTTGGATATCGTGATGGGTGTTTTTTGCATTTCCAGGATTGTCCTCTATTTTTTTAGCTACAGTCTTATCAAACTTCCCAATTAGAGTGAGCAACTCAACAAAGTTTCCCCTATTGTCAGATCCATCATTCTCCCGGTGTCCTGGCTGGGCAACGCCTTGGCTCTCAGTATAGCGCAGAGACCCAACCACTGCTCTTATATACTCGCGATTTT